>NW_007585114.1:124802-155765 GCF_000523025.1 Cynoglossus semilaevis | reverse complement strand
ACCCGCCACATGTGCAGCACACTTACGTCAGACGGTGTGCGGTTCCGCAGCTCTAGGTGAATCCTTTTCTTCATGTCCATCCTCGATCTCGGTGCGATACACACTTTTAAATAATTAGTGCCAAAGCAACTCGCACGTCCAGAACAGCCTGCTGTTGTTCATTCAAACTTGATCCGCTCGGTGGGCGGGACCCCAGCGCCGGATTGTCGTCACCGCGGGCCAATCAGAGCGGTCGCGTAGAGAAGAACCGGATAAAATGAGACAGGAGCCAATAGAGCCGCCCTGGAGCTCTGGGTGGGGTTTTTGTTGTTGAAGTTTGGTTGTTTGTTATGTGAAGTTTAGATGGATCACAATGTGACAATCACAGGTTCATTTAATATTTCATTTGGAACCAGTGGCATTTGAAATGTACAATTTACGACATTCTTCTAATGTTCTTCTAACTTTCTATTTCAACAGAAAAATGTTGTTTGTGTATACTACATTTCAAATCAATTAAAAAAATTACACGGAGCAAAGGTATAAGATATATGTACATATGTAATATATATGTAATATATATACATAAAGTATATATATATGTATATATATGTATATATATATATATATATATGGGAACTCCTGAGGGATTAATAAAGTGCTATCCATCCATCCAGCCATCCTTAATTACCGTCCGCCCAAAACTCAGTCTATAATACAAGTGACATACTGGAAGATAAGATAAAACAAAATCTGTTTATTTTAGTACATTTACAGTGTATACATTTTTTTTAAAGAATAACTTAACAAGCAGACTTAATTTTTGTGTTGAGTAATCATATTGGTCAGAGTGATCTGACTTTGGTAACTTGTGAGTTAAGACTAAGTTAACAAATATTCATAACTTATTAATGCAAGTAGTTGCCGTGACTTGTAGTATATGAATTTTATTTATTTATTTTGTCAGAAAATATTTTTGGGGGGCTGTTTGCTTTCCATCATTAGTTGTTTGGAAAAGCTACGCATCACACTTTTTCCACTAGAGGGAAGCAAATCGTGCGTTAGGACCTGTGTCTTTAAAGCTCACTTTCGACTCCATAATTTCATAAATGAAGGTTGAGGAGGGCCTGTAATCACAATGCACTTGATGAACACTAAGAAGGTGCTGCTGTGCAGTGATTTGATGAGAACATAATGGAGAGCAGCCAGCAGGAGTGTTTGTCTGCCATGGAAAAACTCACAGTTAATCAGAGAACAACTTTTCAACTGGTAACTGTCATTCAGATTGTGTTGGAGTAACAAAAGAAAAAAGACACATAATAACATGACATAGTAAACATAATTTAGATCACAGTGTTCCTGTCATTTTGTTTAAGGTAAGTCAAACATGAAGATAAACATTACATTTCCCAACCTCTCACCTCTCTATTTTCATGTTTTGTTTTGTTTTTTTTACTTTTGCTTACTCATTAACTGTCTTAAATTTGCAGCTCTGTTACACATTAGCTCTCTGTTCCACTCTGTCCCTGCCAGACTGCAGAGTAGAAATAGAGCAGGCATCGGAGATAATGAGGCCAGTATTAAAGGGGTCACCCCCCCTTTTAATGTTGGGATCTTGTTTCCGTTTATTATGAATTCATTAATCTGATAAAAGTAAGTGCAGAGAATGTGAAACTATGTTATATGGATAATATTTTAAATCAGCTGCAAATACCAACACCGAATATTAATTTTAAAAAAAGAATGGAAACGCTCAATATTAGCTCAATATTTTATTTTAATTTTAAAATTCACTAAATATTATGTATTTTGTGATAATATTATGAATTAAATATTGTGGTTTATCATTTAATCAGATAGTAGTTAAACCAGGTGTGATTCCTTGTATCCCGAAGAGTAATACATTTGTTGTGAGTCTGAAAGCTCTCCCAAACTATTTTAATATTTTGTCAAATGTTGAAGGTAAAGACAGGAAACGAGGGGAAATAAATAAACAAAAAAGAAATCGAGATACAGTATTTCCCTTCTAAAAAGGCCTATTCTTCCTTTGCCTCTAAGGTAGTGATACGTCGTTGTCACCACAAGAGGGTAGAATTTGCTCATAAATGTAGGACTGACGTGGACCTAAAAATAACAATATAAGTGGAATGCAACGTCGTCTTTGTTGAACATTGTTGGCATAAAACAGGGACCCACCCCATTAAAAAAAATCTATGTACAGATTTCTATTTCTTGGATTGTCAGAAACCCTGTTGTTTTATTTATGAGATTTTAAAAGATACTTTGTACATCCCTGTTATTTTAGCCACTTTATCACCATCCTAAAACCGTTGTACAATTAAACGTACTTATTTAAGTCTACCCTTGAGTTGTCGCATGCTTATGCTAAATTGGTGGCACTGTGCAAATATGATTTCATTGTTGCATCTTTATGTTAGATTATGTGTAGCCTATCATGACACACAATAAAAGACAAAATTGACAATATTAAATTGATAAACGAAACTACATTTAGTTTATCAGTTCAGGATTCATTTCAGGAATCCAAAAATTATTATGCAAAAAAGAAAAAAAACAACCTCAGAACCACCTCCATATCAGTATGGTTTGCCCAGTCTGACATGTGCCACAAGGCATTACCTGTCAATCACTGCCACCTTGACAGCTCAAACAATGGAATGACAGCTAGAGTGTAGCAGCATTGCTGCTGAAACCACAGGGAGACAAGTGCCACAGAAACTGTGTTGGTAAAGCTCTGGTGGTGTTGAGAAGAATATATTTTTATGGGATTTAACTGAGCCCTTATAAAGAACCACTGATCTAACATACACAATCTCTCTTCCTCTGTGACCCTATTATCATAAGGAGAATCAATGTGCAGGACTCGGTGTCACCAGATGCCACCCATCATCATCAGCTCGGCCAAAGATAACCACTTCCTGCCTCACTCAGCTGGTCGTACATCCTGTGTAAACAGCCTGCTGTGGAGCTGCTGTAGTGCTTTAAACAGATCTGCTCTCATTTTTCCCAGAATCGTAATTCCTGTGTTTCTTTGCTTCAGTTACTGCCATGGCCAAAACAAAGCAACAAAAAAAAACTAAGTACATACAGTATATCTATATATAATCGCCAACCTGCTTGAACACAAATCCCACTTCGACTCTGGCCCCGACACCAGTAATATATGATCTTTTTTGCATCATCTGGTTGCCTGTAAAACATCCATCCATCCATCCATCCATCTTCAGCCGCTTATCCATTACTGGGTCGCCACGACTGCCATCCAAATCACACGGCACCGTACCAACCCCCCTGAACCTTCCTGCGGGTGGTGAGTCCACTGGAAGGTACCAACTGCTCTAACTGGCATTCGATCTTGCCCAGGAGGTGAACCCTGGGGTTCCACACAAGAGACATTGCCTCTGGGCCAAAGCACCACCCTGTAAAACATAGCAATCATAAATGTACATTTTTTAAATAGTTATGATTAACCACTGTGTTGTACGAAAGGTTATGAAAATTAATCTGTTAACCACATTAATTAATCTGTGGTAATAATCTGATTTGTGATCATAAAAAGTCTTCTTAGTGTACAAAATGAAAAGCTTTTTGTTAACACTAATGGGGTCTAGTGGTTAAAGGGCCAACAACCCACGCACAGAATATGTAAGGCCGCGAGAGAACTTATTTTCACTGCTTCTATCTCAATGCCAAGGCACCAGCTGGTTAAGATTAAAGTTAGATTAAAGGCTTCACATGAGCTTCCTCTATAAGTAGTGTGAATAAGCATAGATTCTTAATATAGGAAGAAAAAGGAAATAGATTCTGAAAAGGGAGTCAGAGGAGAGAAAGATTTCTCTTAGATTCACAGTGGGCATCGTCATTGAGGAAAGTTCTGCTTTTAGTCATAAGACACTTGACACTTAGACACTTGATTCTCTGTCCTTGCATTGGACCATACTGAAGCTGTGGATTCTAACAAAATGAATAAAAATGAATCATGTTGTCTGCTACTGTAAAGTTAGACTCAGTTTTATTCCGCATGCTTATCATTTTATACTGCTGTGCTGTTAGTGCTGGTAATTTAATATGCACATTTGGTTAATTATGTGTCCAAATGCACATCTCACAGAATGTGTATTGATCCACTATATTATCTGTGTTTATTTATTTATTTAAACACAGGTGCATCTTCAAACCATACTTAGATTCTTGGAAAATTGAAACACAGTGTATGTACGATAACAAAGGGAGCCGTAACCGAATGGGCACTCAGGGCTAACAGCGTCAGTGCACATTTATTATTCATGCTAATTGCTCCTGGCAGTTTGGAGACAGTACCTTGTAATTCAACACCCTTGGAGGACAGGAAGATAATAAACACACACTAATCTGCTCCTGAACTGGTGCTTCCCGCTCACACAACTGGAACTGAAAGAAAAGGCCTGTTTCCACCACATGAACTGGGAACAATACCAGGAACTATTTGACTGCAGGCCCCGGGATCTTGTACCAGGAGCATGTGTCAGCAGGCATAAATTCATGTTTAATCATATTGCAGCAACATGCCAGTGTGCAACTGTAAGATGGTTACGTAGTGGTTCTACTAAAAAATACTTTCTAAAACAGTTACCTTTGACTCAAACTCAGCTACTTTCTACAGCAGTTGTCCATAGACCATATATCCTGGACATAAGTCCAACCACTCCTAAATGGAATTAAACTGTAAAGGATGAATGAATGTTTGACTGAATTCATCATCTTTAACATATGTGTCAACCTCAAGGCTCGGGGGCCAAATGCGGCCCGCCAAACCGTTTTGTGTGCCCCGCAGGAGCTTATAAAGCATTTAGTAAAGTCCATGCAGCAGAGTTTCCTAACCTGAGAAATGTTTTTTTTTTTACAGCAGTGAACAATAGTTGTAGCTTAAATAAATAATAATCAAATTCTTTGAATGAAGGAAATTAGTAAAAATGAAATGACCAAATGACTTATGGACTGATACTAGTCCGTGGACTGGGCGTTGGGGACCCCTGATCTAAACAGTCTAAACTGTATTGCTGACGTGGCCCCTGGTGAAAATGAGTTTGACACATAGGATCTAGAAGATGCCAATAAAAAATGTTAGAAGTTAGAAGTTTGTGGGTTTTTTTCAAATGTTAAAAACATTCAGAAGTTTTTTTTTTTTTGAACATCCTTAAATTTAATGACATGCTGCTGAGCTGACAGTAGGAGTAAGGAGATGTACACACTTGGTAGAAGTGGAACAAAAGGGAAAAGAAGGTCAGATACTCTGGTGTGTGGATGGACGTGCTCTTTAGAACAGTGTTACAATTAAATTTTAATGAAGCCTTTCCATCCTGCTCAGCTGGAGCAGTCACATTTTACTGTGTACCCTGTGCCACCGCCCTTTTACTCGTTAAACCCTTATATTACATTAAAAATGATAAGACATTCTGTACAGCTGACATTTATGGTTAGTTTTGACAACAAAATAATGACCACAGAAAAGCCTTCTGCAGTAGAAGTTCTGTGGTCACGTCAACTCATTTCAGCCACTTCAGATATTAAATCCATTCTAACAAGAGAGAACTGTTGGGTTTCAATCTTAATGAAACGTGTCATCAAAATAACAAGGTAGGAGCCATAAAACAGGTCTTATTTTTATGGCTTGTCATTTCTCACTCGCCTGACGTGATTTCTCTGTGTTTATGTTGTTAACAACCAGGTATAATCAGCGTAATTGACATTATGATGTATGAGGTGACCGTAACGTTCCTCTCTTTTTTTTCTCCGCCGCATCCTTGCAGAAAACTGATTCTACTTATTGACTATTACACACGGATGGCGGCCTATTGTTGACAAAATGACTGCACTGACTCAGCAATCCTGCCAGTTCCCCTTTGTTGTGTTATCATCGTGAAACTATTGTAGTGTTATTGTAGCAAAAAACAGCAGTGAACGTGATATGATTTTATCGGGCTGAACATTTATTTCTTTTAATTTAACAAATCAAACAGATTTCCACAAATACTGTTTAAATACATTACCATTTTTCGGCTTTGACATGATTCTGACATCTGTCTGAATGTACTGTATTGTAATCACAACACAAGTTAAAAGTTGTTTATGCACAACTACACACTGTATGAAAGGAATGTACACATCCATCTGCAGCCACATTGAAACACAAGTCCTGTAACTAGATTTAGAGCAGTGGTTCTCAAACTGTGGTACGCATACCACCAGTGGTACGCGAGCACTCTCTAGTGGTACGCAGGGGAAAACTCACATTTTCACATTTACATTTTCAATTGAATAAATCTGAAACATACCATGCACAATTAATACAACGTTTAAACATAAACATCTTTATAAACATCTCTCCTGTGTGGGGGAAGCTAATAGGGAAGGCCTATGCTGCTATGTTCTAATGTTGATCATCATGGTGGAACTCAGAGAGCTCAATGTTTAGTAAAATTGTGCTCTGCTCTGTTTTTCATGGCTTTTGTTTGCGACAGCTGTTTAAACCCTGATGCTTGCGTCGATGTCTTACGTAGGCTTCGTATATATTGCCCCAAAATGTTACACATTTCTGACTAGTACCGTAGTCATGACTGGTTTGAGATTAGCTCTCCAAACCAATCACCAAAAGCTTTACTTCAGTAAAAGACTGAAAATATGCATTCCTCGGAAAGTGCACAGATCCAGATTTGTCAAAGACGGCTTAGCGCAGTGATGGATCATGGGTTAGAAAAAGCTGACTTTTCATTTGCCTGTCAGGAGGTTCTGCCTGCTTCAGCATTTTTTATAACACATTAAAAATGAGCAGCTTTGAACTGATCACAAGCAAAGTGTGGAAGTTATAAACAATATAGTTGAATTGTTGCAAAAAAAAAACCAATCAATTTACACACGAGTCTGTGAAACAGCTGTTGTCAAGGTGAGGCGTCGACATAAGTCTTTGAGTGAATGTGATATTTTATCCTAACACTAAACATGTCACAGTTCATTGTTTTCTTCAGGTGATATTTCCTTTATTCCCTGATTCGTCTCTGCTGATATTGAACAGAACAGTGTTGTTATGTGTGTGTCACAGTTGAAAGAAGAAGAGAAACTGAATATGTATTACCTTCTGACTGGTTTAAATGGATTTATTTATCAGCAGTCTGTCTCACCCTGGTGACTGTCAACAACTGTCATCAGAGGAAGTGTCTGTAAAATCACCCTTCCTCCTATACACTAGCATCATTTGAACAACATTAACAAAGAAGATAAAAGAAATAAAAGCCTTGATTAGACTTAGCTCTGGACACTCAGATCAATGACATGTTGTTGTCAGATATTTTGGGATGGAATCTGGGACCAGAGTATTCTATCTGCTACTATTACTACTACAGTACTACAACAAATATAAATTATTTATTTATTATTTATTATTTATAAATTATTATAAGGCACAGTATTCAGAATTTTTCTAACAAAAATAATAATAAAACTTAAAAATTCTTATCCTTTTTTAGATTTGTCCCTCCAGTTTAACTGAAATCTGTGGGAAGTTATTTTAGCAAATTGAAAATTTGGCCAGCACAAATATGTTGCAATTCAAGGCTAAAGTTTTATACAATTTTTAGTTAGCAGCAGAGCCCTGGGTTATACAGGGTTTAGCTAACTGTCATGTTCTCAGAACACCAGTGGACAGACTCTTTCGGCTAATTAGTTGGCTATTAGCTTTTGTGCTTTACTTGAGTTGGATGATTTAATTTTGTTAACAAATAAGTTTACCAACAGTTGGAGTATTCTTGCTGTGGTTGCCTTCAATGTGTACAATAAAATCAATAGTCCATTCATCTTCTACTGTTACGGTTCCCTGGGGAAGCTGCAGCCAGTATAAACTGACATGGTGCAAAAGCTGTGGCTCACAGCGAACATTATCGTCGTCACGGAACAACATATACAGACAAACATAAACCTTGCACTTTCACCCGTTAGTGTTTCATTTGTTGAATGAATGACTAAAGTTTGTTATAAAACACAACATTTTTACAGAGAATTCATGGCCAAAGGCAAACATCCTCAACAGTGAAAAAAAATTCTTAGATTTTTTCTTCATATACCATTTATTTCATTACTGACAATATTGTGAAATTTATAAAAAATTGACGAGTAGTAGGGATACAACCAAAATCAATCATTCTTTCCTGCTGCAAATTATGTCACACAAAGTAGAGCATCGGCTCATACAAAATAAGTAAAAAAAACCCACATTAATAAGTGAAATCACACCATAAGGAAAAGACAGACAGCGATAAGGCAGTAAGGGAGAGATTTCTTCTTTTTTTTTTACTCTGAATGTCAACTACACTTGGTTGCACTTCCTGCCTGTGTCTGTGTCTGTGTCTGTGTCACTCACTTCATTTCTCTCTTCTGTGCCTGGGGTGGATATCAGATAAGGAGATCACCACATTAAAGTAGCACACCTACTTTCCTTTTTCCAAAAGTTAAATTGAGAAACAGTCTCAGCATACAAATGGTACAGATCAAATGGCAGGGGCTTAGGAACCTTATCTCACACAGACAGTCAGTTTAGAGTTGGTAGCTGTTACAGAGGCTCAGGGAGCACTTTGGCTCCACGGATCCTCGCAGCAATCCCTCTGGCTGCTCTGGAAGCAGGTACATATCGCTCATACCAATTTAAGTTTCAACCCCACTGTGCTTTTGTTTTTTTATTAGAAAAGTTGACTTTTCTAGCCATGCATTTGCTACTTTTGCCCAAGTTCTATCCCTATTTTTTTCTGAGGTAAATCCACAGCCCCTTTTGATTTTTGCAGCATTTCTGTTTAAAGTCTTTAAGCCCACACATTTCTATTTCTCACTGCTGTTGCTAAGAAGATGTTTGACTATATTAAATATAAGGCACTTAGACTGGAAGATTCTTTTACATAGAGCCTCTCTGAGTTTCATTTTTAATTTAGAGGTACAGTTGGAGCTGCAGAAAACATACCCTCAAATCTCTCCAGCTGTGTTTAAGTGTTTAATGAGCTACTAATCATACCAACACCTACCTATTTAAACTTTAATATTAGGTTTTTCAAATTTTAAAATGACATAAAACTGTTTTCATATCACAGTGTTGTATGTTTTTGACACAGATCAAATATATACACAGTGTTGTATGTTTTTGACACAGATATACAAATATATGATAGAATTATATGATGGTCTATTGCTTTATGCCTTTTACATCAAGGTACAGTAAAGGGTACACTGTTTTAGAAAATTACCTTCACCGTAGTCTTGGTTTTTGCTGTCTCTGATACATTAGGTTATGACATCTGGAAGTAACTCTAAATTAAGGCTCCAACATTGTTCAAATAGATTTTGCTCATATGGATTTCCTAGAGACAGACTGTAGGTAATCAGCTCACCATCCTTCATGATTCACACACATCCACTCGCAGGAGGAAATGTCGACCAAGGATTTCTTTTTTGTTTTGTTTTGATCTAAAATAACAGTGCGGTACATCGGAGGACAATAGTTTATAAAGCCTCACAAACATAACAAGAGTGGGTGAAAACGATATGGGTGTTGGTAATGGACTATATATATTCCTATGTGACAACCCAGAGTAACAATCAGGCAAAACCCTGATTTTTTCTCAGTTTTACTCTTAAAATAAAAGAAACCACTAACTACAATGGGCTACAGATGTTTATCTAGTAGTACACAAGCTCGTCAGAAAATAGTTTTTCTTTAACATTTTGTGAACTCATCAAAGCACTGGGCATGAAGGAGTAACTTGGTTTAGACTTGATACTGTAGATCATCTTTTGCTTATAAAATACATCGAAGTGGGAGATCAATAAAAACTAGGATGAAAAGTGTTAACAAGAACTACAAACAGATCCACACAGTACACAACATAACGTAGTGACAAACCAAATATTTCAAGTGGTGCGTTTAAAGAGAGATATGTGCAACTAACTGAGCCCAGTCAAAAATATAGTGTTTAAAAAGACATTCACTAGATTTCTGCACAGACTGTGAGTCTGCAGACCTGAATATACTTATTTCCAGCTAAACACAGGTTTTAGAGCCACACAGAAAAAATGCTAAGACGAGGGGACTAAAAGACAAAGCCGACTGGATGTGTATTATTTTGTCAAATGACAAAGTACTGTGGAAGCTCTAAGACGTAAAGGTGCCAAAAGGATAAGATAAGAAACAGTTAATAGGCTTTGGGTTTTATGACTAATTTTAGATCCCTGTGTTGTACTCTGGATCGGAATATAATGTCCATTTAAATTGTTAACCATTCTGACACATTGTTCCACAGGAATATTGTGTGACACACTCAGCCAATACCACCAGCCGTGAGTCAGAATAATTGGGGGATGTGAGAGCGTCTCAGTGAAAATGTCAAATTACTTACACTGTTTCAGACGTTGCACGCAGGGTGTACTTGAGGAGGGGCTGCCTACATGTACAGATACACACATGCAATCTGGAAAAGACAATAGGACATTTAATTTGTACCAATTTAGAAAACCTGTTTCAAATATATTTCTATCACTATTTCTAGAAAACACACCCTTATGTTTGTATAAGGATGTGTTGCCTAGAAATAGCGGTAAAAAGTGGTTAAAAAAAGAAGAGAGAAACATTGCAATGAGCTGATGGTTTGAATGAGTTTTGAGTGTTACAACAGCTGAGTCACAGACACCTACAGTAACTGCATGTACAAACACTTTTATATATCTAGCTTTTGTCACCCAAAGCCTTTATTTATAATATGCTGTGTGACCATGCATATAAATCAAAATGACACAGAACTTTAGTTAAATAATGAAGACCTTATTTAAACTTTAGGATTGGTAACCTAGAGATTACATGCACTGTAGATGTAGCCTAAATTTTCCCAAGCTCTTAGCAAATCATCATAGATGACAAACTAAAGCAGAAAATATTCAACGTTTACTGCAAATACTTCCATATACGTTACTACTTAAATGGCCATTATGACATTATGGTTTATTTAACAAGAGGAAATTAACAAATGGCATTTTTACTGGGATGGCCAATGAATCTTTAACTTGTTCTGCCACTAGTATTTTCTGTTGTCTCAATAAAATTGTTTTATAATCTTTTATTTTATCGTATTCGACCTTCACGCAAAAAGAAAGGATCGAGTTTTGATTGGTTCAAGGGACATCTCAAAGGTCTCGTCATGTCTCGCGATATTAAACATCCTTCCCATCATAGACAGTGTAAGCGGATCAGCAGCTGCACTCAGTCGTTGTTGTGGCTGGTGGAGGCACCACAATCACGCAAGCTCACTGCTTTTACTCTAGTCAGTCTGCGATATAGCAGGGCTGTTTGAAACTAACGCACGAACCCGAGTCAGCTCGCCTGGACGTTTGTGACCAACCTCCCGTTCCTCAGGATAGATGTGTTTCTCCAGGTAAGGCTGCTAACGTGTCGACTTTTAGGCAGACACTCACATGCAGTGCTAGCTGATATTTACACACATTATACCGAGATTACACTCCTAGAAACGTCTTAAACTATCACTGTTTCTTATTTTCACCATAGTCGCACCTTCTTCTGAACCTTTTTTTGGTGAAACACTTGAATGTTTGTGTGAATTTAACACTCAGTTTCGTGGACCTGTGTGCTCAGTAGCAAGGAGGGAGTGCAGTAACTTCTAAGCTTCACTGTTGACTGGCTCTGTTAAAAGCATCACCTCGTTAGCTTCTGTGCTAACAGCACGATTTCTCTTAATAAACAGTTTTCCCACAAATAAGTTTCTTGTATCTTCTCGAGAATATAAACGCGTTTTAGTTCAGTGTCCTGCAGGAGAGCCTGTGAGGAGGTGGCCACACAAGGAAGCCATGACGGGTGTGTGTGTGTTTGCGTGCGCGCCCATGTATGTATGCGTGCGTGTGTGTGTTCTTTTCAACAGACTTCAATAGACGGACTAAACCAAACTTTTGTCATATTTAATTAGCATAGTTTCTATGCTATTTTTGGGCGTTTAACGCCACACATTTTCAACAATGTTGAAGAAGCACTGTTAAGAAGTTTGTCCAAATACAATTTAAGAATATGTATTATTGTACTGCCAGATTGTTCTGCGCATTTTACACAACCTGGATTGCAGGACCTAAATGCAAAGATTACATTATTACTTTACTAATTTTTCACATCAACATATTAGTCATGTGGTCACTAAAATAGTCCCTTGGTTAAAAATGTTAATCACTTTTTTTTTTGTGACCTGATATTTATGGTTATACAATTTATTCAAACTTTTGATAACTGCTACTTCCTTGGTTTCCAATTTGATTGAAACGCAACCTAAATTGTGAAACCGGTTGCTCTGGAATTATTACATTAATACTTAATGATAACAGGCCAGAGATGAGTAATATGATGAAAAGTTCTTATCACAATAATTTAGGACATGTTATACAATATCACAGGCACTGTACTGCAAATATAAACAGGTTAAAAATGTAAAAAAAAATCTATGTGGATCTATATGATTTATGTCTATAAATCGTTTCCAGCTTTTCCCTTTTTTATGGGCCACCACATTTGATTTGCCACTGTGTGTATGCTGGTCGCCCTTGCTGATGCAACCCTCTCATTAGGTTTGCGAGTTGGAGACTAGGAGGATTTTGACATTGGACAAAGCGAGAAATCTAGAAGTATTTAAAGATCTGTTCAACTTAAACCTGTTTCTTCTTTACATTTAAAAAGTCTAGATCTTTAGATGGGAACAAAACATTAGTCAGACACATATTTTCTTACAGTATAGTTTTAAAATCCATTTGGTTTTAAGAGAAAACATAAGAGGGACATAATGGGTGACAGCAGTAAACCAGCTCAGTGAACTGTATGTTTTCTGAGAACATGAATTCCTCCCCAGAGAAATTATCTCAGTATGTTTATGAACGTGGAGTGTCTTTTTTTAAACCCACTGTTGCTCACCTGATGCCATGCAACCTGCTGTGGCTGCACAACCTGCAACAAGGTAGTTCTGCAACCCTTCAAAACAGTTTTTTTTACAAATGTCTGGACATTTTCCACATGATTTGTGTTTAATGTAAAAAGGAAATAAAAATCAAAACCTTTATTAACTCTATTATCCTGTTAAACAGATAAAGGTAAAGTATGGCTGCACACCTTGACCCGGTGTCTGAAGGATAGATTGTAAATGAAATATGCTTAGAAAAAATTGACATGACAATGAGCATTATATTCATTAAATAAATACATTTTAGTATTTATTTTTATAAGAGATTTTATTTTTATTACAGTTGACACTAACTGCAAATATATATTTATTCTAATAGTTTTTTAGAGTTAGTTTTTTAAAACAGCAATAATAATTATATATTGTACCCTTGTTTTAGGCCACTTTCTTTGTGTTGAATGAAGTTTGTAATAAACAGGTTTTCAGGTTGCTCTCCACCTGGATAGCCAAATATGTAAACCCATTAGAAGCCCTATTTTTAAATGTATAAATCACTTTTACAGCTTAAATATATGTTGTTTTCTATTGTATGGTCATTCACTAGGCAGGGGTACTACTACATGGTATAACCAGCACTAGTTAGTGAGTGCTACTCATTGTACTTGTGTTTCACTCCTAAGTAGGGTGCAGCTCTAATAATTCATAGCCTATAATCCCCAAAAGTAATGTAATGGAGATGATGAACTTTGGCTTTACTCCTGTAACCTGCCTGACTGTGAGCTACACCTACCCAAGTCTAACCATCACAAATACAAGTCACTTATAATATAGAATGAGATTTTCACAGTGACCTATTATTACTTAAGTATAACTTAAGAGATCTGCTGCATACAAAGCACATTTTCACATCTAAATACTTGCATTTATGTGTCTGTAGTTAATATAACAAAATAGTGTTAGTAATTATGTAATGAATTCCTATTCCTAGTTTGCTGTATTCACTGGTTCAAAAGAAAACTTTAATTTTGAAAAGTTTTGACCTTTAATCAACTAATGCAATCTCTTCTACGTTTATTCTCAGCGGCTCGTATTTCTTTATGGCACTCTGTTGATATTTACTCCAGTGTAAATAGGATGCAAAAATATGGACAATTTGAAAACTTGCCACAACCAGAAATTTCATGCCCTTTACCTTGAGCTATACACGGCTTTGAAATGCACAGACCTTCACTCTTGGAAAGTAATCATTCAGTCACTGTTATCAATCCACAGATCTGTCCACCTCTCATAGATGGATTTAGGCCATTTTTGCTGTGGTACAAAATGTACCTCAGAAGTTTCTCTTCCTGTCCAACCTGCCACGCTGAATGATGTTGATCTTATTATATTTCACACTACAGATCTTTCTTTTTAATATTTTGTAAGTTTTAAAGTTACTAAGAGTGTCGTCCATTATATGTTGGGGAATCAAACTTATTCAACTTCGGTCTCATTTTGCATTTTGTCTCATAAAGATGAAATGTGTGGCTTTGGTTTATTCTGACTTCTGATTTATTATAGACAATGATACCACTCTCCTGCTTTGAAATGTTGCTGTTTTGTGTTGTCAAATATCTGGTTTCCTGGGAAATCATATTGATACAACATAATGCCATCAAAATGGTATGGTGAGGATTGTGACGTGTATCACAAAATAATAAATGGTGTTTGATAGCAGGCAAGTGGGCCTTGTATGGCCATATTTTAATTCAAGGTTACCTTAAAAAGATACTAAAAATTTAAGAACACATCAGGTGTGATCTGCGGTGTTGAGTGCTGTTTTACGTCTATACCTGGATTTATTGTTGATGTATGTCCTTCCAAGCCATTTGAGTCTCCTCCCTCATGAGTGTCCTTAATCAGCACATTCACTGCACTGCCACAGTACGGTCAAGTGTCCTTGCTGAAGTTTCCCCTAATTCCCTTTTTTTCTCTTTCCCCTTTTTTTTTCAAGTACCTTGAGTAGTTTGGAGTGCTATTAGATGTTACTTTGGTATTGTAAAAACTTCACACATTGTACTGTTTTTGCAGTGTTTATATAAAAAAAGTAGCAGCAATTTTGCAAACACTTGTGCTGCCCGTAGCATGTCTAGGCTTCTTTAGTCAACACAGTCGCAATGGAATTTTTTTTTTTCATGATTTCAAGTTGTTACATGTTGTCTCGTAGTTACACGTAGTCTTGGAAGTTGGCTGAAAAGAAAACATTTGTCTCAAAAATGTTGCCAATCTGTTAGGTTGCACTTTAATTATTCAACCTCTGATAAAAATTGCAGCTGCATTTGTCTATATAGCTACATTGTTTCTTGTGTTCTACAGTATTTGAAACTGAAGAACCTAAACATCTGATGGATTAAGCCTTCTTAGAAAATAACTTTGAATCTGTGCTGAGTGCCTTGATCTGGGATGTAGAGCAGACAAATACCCTGGTGCCCCACGGTGCTTTATAATAGGCTTATACTGTAGAAAATGTTCTTCATGTGAGACTCTTCCTAAAGCTTTAGTCTCTGTACTAAATATACTCAACAATGACTAGTGTTTTCATTCTGTCTTTATAAATTTATAACTAAAATATAAGCTTTAAAAACCTAGGGAGAAAAATAATTAGAATACGTGGGGAAACCTAGTTGGTGTCACTAATATTTACACTTATAGACTTGAAATAATGAGAGAAATCACACTACGTTAGTGTTTCTAGGTGCGTGATAGGCTTTCCAGGTGCGGCAATCAACATTTAATCTTACCTACAGGTTTAAAAAGGCTTACTATTCTTTTGGTTTTGGTTTGTCAGAAATTCTTTCGTGATCAATTCTGAAATATTATTAATATCAAAAATTTAGCAGGAGGCTATAGAATTCACTTGTATGGTATACTCTTCATGAAATTGTTTTAATTTCTGCAATACAATTAATGTCAGGCCTGGTTAATTTATTGTAGGCCTGCAATTAAACTTTTGTCTGCTTCTGCTAATAATTTTTAACAAAGCTATTATACTGTTGTAGTCTTTCACTTTTTGTATGCATGGGGCTGAAGAGTTCAACATTCAACAAGCCTTCCATAATACTGCCTTTGTTCATTTGTGTTCCATCTGTTTTTGTTCTGGCCCACACTCTTTTGTTAACTTTAGACAGGGGGTTGAGTGAGTCCAAGAGGTTCAGTCTCACTAAAGGGCGCTGTTGTTTTTAAACACTGACCCTATGGCCCTACAGTACATCCAATATCTGTGTCCCCATTACATTCCACTCATGTGTGCATACTTCATAACAATAACCCTCCCCCGCTTCTTCCTTTATACCTCATTGCAATACTAAGCTCCTGCCATCCAATACAAAAGAATGTGACCCCAGATTCCCTGTGGCAAGCAGACAACTGTCATCCTCTCTCTACTTGTCCATAATTTTTAGCTTTTTGGAAAATGAGTTTTCCACAGAAATCTTTCTGATAATTACTAGATTTTGTGTGGCCAGGATGACCGGCTGGCTGTGCATGGACTTGTAACACTGTGGGAGGAGTGTGATACACTGATTGGCTGGCTCATGATCATCTGTGAATGGCTTGTGCCTTCACCTTCTGTTCTGTTCACTGCATCAGTACATGAACTCAAAACCTTGCTGTCCTACACTATGAAAGCAAACAGTTTAATTCTGTTTATCTTTGCCAGGACGTCTTTTGCTACAGTCTGAGTTACAAATATCTATTTGCTAACAGTGAATAACTCCTCTGTTTGGTTGCCTCCTTGTATATGGACTTGGCTGCCAAAGTTCATCATGTCCTTTGTGTTAAACCTCCACTATGGTCCTTAAACCTTCCAGCTGTAGTTTTTATTATCCCTTTTGTCCATTATAATTTGGATTTGTAATTTTATTTGAAACCCTTTGATTGGGGGCTTAGTTGTAATGATTCAACAGAAAGTAAAGGTCACTGCGCCAAGTGCTTGGCCTAAGACTGTTATGTCGTTTTTTAATTAAAGCATAAGTCAGAGTGGCCTTCTTGTTTTCCTTTTTTTTACTGTGGCAAATATTAAGTCATGACATGTAGGATATGAAGTGCTGTAATGTAAAAACAGACCACCAGTGTCTGCAACGAGCAATGACCTCGGTGGGTGCATAATAATATCTTAGTCTTAAGCTTAATGAAGGATTTCTCACCAATAAATACTATATAAGGGTAATTAATTATTATTAATAATAAGAATAACACAATCCAGAGAATAACGTTTTATAAATTTGTATTTAAAGCAAGGTACCTTGTTTTTTTAGGATAATTAAATAAATAAATAATAAATAAATGATAAATAATGAGTTGCACAGGGAAGAAGTTACATCGAAGGTGTTTGAGCCACTGTGACTTCACCCATCTGTCAGATATTAGTTTTACCACACACAGGATTATGAGCTTTGATCATTGTTGTAATGTGATCACTTTATGCATTCTAAGTAAAAGCTACAGTTATTTGTTTCCCTTTTTGCTGCTAGTTCTCAGATGTGTTTCTCTACCTCCAGGAAGACTGTATGTTGTTGATGCACAAACACTTTTGTGCCTTTTTGTGGGGCACAGGGAAACTGCCTTGGTCCCTCATCCCACCTTAACTGAATTATCCTTTCTTGACCCTTCTTTGCTGCGCTGTGTGACATTCACAATTGATTAGGCTTGCAAATGAAGTTTTCCCTCCTTTTGAGGTAAATGGTGTGACCTTGGCCCAAGAGACTGTTAAGTCCTAAATGAATTGGTGGAGCATACTAAGTTAGGAGGAATTCAAAGTTTTTTAAAAATTATTATTATTTTGCCGCAGCGGCTGCGCGGGCTTTGATGGATTTTAACACTAAGTTGCTTCTCGTTCCCCTTTGCACTATCATCACACTTAAAAGGGCACAAATGTTCCCTTGTACGACTTAAGATTTTTTTAAGTCAGCACTAATTTAATGAAAGGTGAGTCGTAATCAACTTGTCGCTGATTACGGCTGTAATGTTTTTTCAGTCCTTAAAAGAAATAACAGGATGATTGAATCCCTGCAATAAAATATACTCACAAAAAAAAGACAGTTCATACACATAATTTAAACCGAATTGCAAGTATATCATCATCAATAGAAACATCAGTTGTTTTATAATATCTAATGGTTTTAATGTTTAATTATTATTATATAGGCAAAGTAAAAAACAAAAAACCCTGTAACTATTGCCTGATGTTCCCGATATCCCAAGATATCGCAAAAATATTTTTCAATAACAATATTAATAAATAGTAACTTAGTAGCGTGATTAGAGCTCTGTGCCTTTACAATTTTGCTGGAAATGGGAACTGACTTTGCCTTTGTGATCAACATTGAATATCTTTGTGTCCTACTTAACTCCTTTTTCTATTTCTATCTCTTTTTAAGAGTGAGAAGACTTGACATTTTAAGAGCGAGACTCACTGATTGTGGAATAATGATTATGTGCATATGCAGAAATTGGAGAAAAAATAACCTCCAGCACCCTCGGCTCTCTGAAGCACTTTGTTTCCTTGTCTTTATTTTCCATTCTGTCATATCAGTAGGAGATTGAGTGATATATGCTGTTAAAGCTTTTCCGAAGCAATGCACTCTCTTCCAAAATTCTTTTGATTTCTAACAGTACGACCTATTTTATATTCCAAAGTAGTCTGTGGCCTTTTCAGGCAACTAACCAGGCTCTGCAGATGCAAGTCTTGTCTTCATGTGAGAGGCAGCTTCTGCACAGCCTTCTTGTTTTTTCAAAGCTCACATTGAGATGTCTGAGTGGCTCTAAAGTTCAGAGCTGTTCTGTGGAAAAAGGGTCCAAAAGAACAAGTTGTTGTGGCATTTGTCTTGCTCTACTTGGTCTTCAAGAATTTACGTCCCCCTTCCTGTCAAAAACCTAATAGGTTTTTCTCCACTTGGCTTTTTCTCTAGAGCAGACAAAGAAGGGACGTATTGGACAACGTTGAGAGTGAGAACAGGAGTAAAATCAATAGGAAAACATAGGTTATAATGTAAATATGAGATTAACAGTGTCAGCTCTACGGTAGAAGCCAAAATAATGAGTGAGGTCTGCAGTTGCTTCTGCGTTAGAGATATGTTTGCAAGGGTTTATGAATAATGCCTCTGCCTTATCAGCGGTATTGCTGTTATAGCCGGTTCTTAGGCTCATTGCTGGAGTATGATGGGAGAGACTTCCCATCACCAGCTTTTGCCTACAAGCTTGAAAGCTCAGTTCAATACAGAGAGCACAGCAGAGGCTTGACAGGCACCAAGGGTATTTACTCAGCTTCCAAAAACTTCCAGACGCGCTTATTTACTTTCATCTTGGCTTCCTCTTGTGAGTGTGCCTTCTCTGCCTCCCACTCCAAGCTTCATTCTCTCATCCTGTTTCCTTTAGTCAAGTTTTAAAGTGAAAAGCAGGAGTGGCTTTCAAACATGCTTCAGTTTTCAAGTTCCCTACTTTTCACTTTATTTCTCCACTAACTTTGCCATTCTCAGCAGGGTGCTAGTTTTTGATGCTTTAGCACTACATTTTTAGAGACAATTACTCTACCCTTATGTATACATAATCTTCTGATCAGGCCACTAAAGTAAAGATATAAGTGCCATACAATTGGTGACTTAACCTATTTTAGTTTCATTTGCATTATTTCTTTGCAGTATTTTCCCATAAGTCCAATAATAAAATAATGAATCATTATGTTTGAAAAAGAAAGTATTACAAGGCAGGTAAACAGCTGCAGCCATTCTGTCTGCATTTCACTGCAACAGAGCTGCATTTTCATGGGAACAAAAGAGAACCAATAGACTCCCTAAATATATGCAGAGGACCAATAAATAACATCAGAATTTACTGTCTGAGCACTTGTGACAGCCACAACACATCTCGCAGCATGTGATGCCGACTCACTAAAAACCTCTTTGTTGTCTAAATCTAGTGTGAAAATTACCCAAAGGTTTTGAGACTTGGAGAAGATGGCGTGGAGCCAGTGGTTTGGATGCTTAACATTGGTGAAGAGTTTGGGCCTTTAAGTTTGGGGCTTTTTTCACTAATTAAATCTATCTGGTAAAATAATCACATTAAGATGTTCCTAAAGAAAACCTTGAGACTTTTTTTACTTTAAATCCAAGCATCTATGTTGGACTCAAAATAAGAACATTCAACATTATGCTATTTCAAACTTCGAATAAATACATGATGATCAAATCTGGAGCTACTGAAATTGTCAATGACCAAATATCATTCACAGTCCAGCAGCTTTAAAGGGAAGTCATCTGCTAATGCTTAAAATGTATTCACATGAAACTGCCATAAAGTTAATGTATGTTATTTATATTCAAGGTGTCAGTCGTTGACTAAAAGCTAAGGAAAGGTCGACTGAAAAGCACAAAATGTAAATGGTATGAAAATGGTGTCAGTATGGGGCTAAGCTCTAAAGAGCTATCTCTTAGAGGAGCTATAGAGCGCATCTCTTGCTGTGCATCCTCCTACTGGCTTGTCTGTATTCAGTGCACACTACACACAGTTATTGCAGTTAAGCAATCATTTTCTTCCTATTTTTGCATAATGTTTCAAAGAAAATACCTCAAAATGTAATTGATTATACTATTTTTAGTGATGCACAGCATACATTCTGGTGTTTGGCCCAAAGAATCTGTGGCTGGGGGAGGACATTTTAGACAGGGAGCTAAAGAATCACTTAAAAATAAACCCAACAGTGATTTTATATTGGACATCTAATATAACTCTCTATCAAAAACCCCACTAGTTAGCTTTCATGCAACCAAAATAATGCGTAGCTGCTTTGAACATTGAATGAGGCCAACAGTGTAACATGTAAAAGCCTTGATGCAGGGCTGTCCAAAGCAGTTTTAATGTGATTAATCACAGAGTAGCTGTGGATGAAACCCCATTATTTATGAATTAAGAAGTCAGTTCTGATAGACAGTTTCAACAGCTGTGCTCAACAACAACAAAAGAAAGACAGAAAGATAAATAAATACATTTTGAAGCTTGTTTTACTTTCTCAAAGAAGGATTTTGCTAAAATCATCTCCCGTCCCCTCCATAAAATCGTGTGTTCCCCACAAAGTCTAGAGATGGCAGAAGTGGCGCAGGATGAGTTGCAGAGGGAATGAACTAGGCTGACATTTACTCTCATTTTCTACATCTCACCATCTGCCTGCAGCCACCTTGCCACAAAAACATCAGTACAACCATATAGTAGCCGGGGAATATTGATTAAGACTGCTGACATTTCTGCTTCCCTTTTCACACAGGCCGGGTACAACCTGTGCCATCTTTTCCAGATGAAGACAGCGTGCACACAAACACACATCCTCATCCTTTCTTTGTGCCATCAGCGCTTCACTATGTCACAAACGTGTCCTCATTTCGACAGCGCAGATCATACATGCAGAAAATGGAAAGAGGTTGTGAAGATAAATTTCCTCATATGGATTATGAGTTTTACATCTCCATAGATGCAGTGTGTAGGTGCTGGATATTTGTTAACGAGCAATGAAAGAAATAGGGGAAAAAACAAGTCTCTCTGCATCTTCGGTTATTATCGATCGAGAACAAGCTGTTAAAAATGAATATAGTCAGTAGCAGAGATAAAAAAATATAGTACAATCTAATGGTATTTCAGTTTGTTTACAGTGATTTTTTTTTTTTTTTTTTGTCTTTGTTACACATAAACCTTATGATACACTGGGTACAAACTAACACGTGATGTAAAAGGATTTACTCAAGGAATACCTTACAGTGGTTTAATTTAATGCACTTTTTCATTGTAGCAACATCTAATGAAATTGTTTAGTCAATAAGGACATTACATAAAAAGATCAATATTGTCATTTTAATGTTGCAGTTTAGCACCTTCTTTAGTCTAACAGCCTGTTTCAACAGAGCCTTGAGATATGCTGGAGAGATTAATTGCAGAATAAAGTGTCCATGTCACGGTGCACATTTGTAGTGATGGATTGGTTGAACATTAATGACCATGCTGTCAGAATGCTTTTAAATTCATCATGTCTGCAATTAAAAATATGAATTTGTTTCCTAACATTGATTTAAGGTGAAATTAACCATAAGAGTGGAAATTAAAACTGTAAATTTTGTGGCCCAAGAATTAGGCTAATATGGAAAAGCTGCTTAGACTGCATTCTGTCATAATGTACCTCTCGAAACATTAGGCATAATAAATTACACCTACTGTATATGATGGATTTTTAATATCTTATCAACAAGATAATGCAAATGCATTTCTAAAACAATTTTTAAAACTGAAATTTGGAAGATTAGTACTTAGTAGGACCCAGGTAGTTGGGGTAGCAGCATCAATATGGAAGGCAAGATTTCTTTTCCCTATCTATTTCCACCAACTCCTCTGGGAGATCCATTAGTGTCCCACAGCCTGCTGGGAGATATAATCCCTCCAGCATGTCCTCAGTCAAAGGACTCTAAAGAGGTCCTGGGCACTGGGACTTTCTCTGAAAAATGGCATACTCTGACTACTTACTAAGGGATGTGCATAGGTAGACTTACCATTATTATAGATGCTATAACTGCCACATCTGAGTCCTGAAGATGCTGAGGAGCAATGCATTTATCATAACATTCTGAGCAAATTTAGCAGCACAGTCACAGTCTTACATCCTGCCCTTGTATACTTTGTTGCTGGGCTGGAGTAGGAGCCCAAGCTTTGGTTAGGCTGTGTGCAATTATATATATATAGTGTGTGAGTTCAAAGGTTTTAAAACCATTTTAAAATGTTATAACAATAACAAAGCATTGTATCTACATGTCCTATATTTAAGTCTAAAACATCTGCAAAATGCCTTTCTGACAGAGGAAATGTTTTCATACCAGGTCATAACTTGCTTCTTTGTCTTGGCAGAAGGGAGGAAATCTACTTCCTGTCACATGTTCTGGGGTGGGGGTTGGTATAAAGAAAATAAATTGAAGCTAGATTTAAAGTTTTAAAAGGTCCTATTGAAGTATGACTAAAAAAGCTGCTGTGAACAAAATTGTTAATTTGGGGAGGTTTTGGACATTTTTAAAAGATGAGACAGCCTAACCCTTGACAAAAATATGTTGAGAACACTTGTCAAAGCTGTTCCAAACAGAATTGTAAGATCTATTTTAAATTTCTTGGAATACCCTTGTGTCATTTTACCCATTAAATTGTCAGAAATGTTTTAAAATGTATAAATGTTGACATCTACTGTAGGATCTTTCACTTTTCAGTTCACTGTGATTTACATTCTTTTCAGTTCCTGCTGCTGTAAACTGCACGGTTAAAGATTTGATTAGCAACTGTTTAGCTGTTCTCAGATTTGTTTCCCACTCTCTCGTTTCATAATTATGCTGTGGATGTTTGACTAATGCTGTTGTCAATCCTTATTGTATGGCATATTAGTGAAAGAGAACTTACTGTCACACAGTAGAAATTACAACCTGTGGTTAATGGTTTAATTAATCTTTAGTCAAATTAAGTTAAAATAGTTCAATTCTTTACAGTTATTAGCAGAAAAGCAGTTACAATTAACATCCCAAATACCTCACATCTTTATCTCATACCTAAAAGTACTGTATCTCAGTAAGTATCCTGATTTTAATTTTAAAATACAAATTCATTATTACCTTCTTATTCACAGGGGCTGAGGGAAAAGAAAACAACCAGTGGTGTCCAGTTCTGATCATCATTGAGAGAATGTCAATCCCTTTGGCCTCTTTGTGAACAGATCAGAGGTCAGTGTCTGTATTCATTAAGCTCTCATTGGTGTTCACATCCTTCTTCACGGTTTTGAAATTAAATGAAGCTCACATGAGCAGACAATCTTCTGTGCGGGTGGGTTTCCAGGTGTACAGTAATCGGTTCATCAATGCCCATAGTGTAGCAATCCTCATATATGTGACATATCCAGAGTTGGCACTTCATACAGCAGAATCCAGTTTTACAGTTGAGACACTTTGATGGACAAAGTGTATAGTTAGCAACTCAATTACTGACTATATCAGTGCAGACACCTATAGTTGTGCCTTTTTGTTGTTCGCAAAGCTTAAATCATTCTTCAACCCTGGCATTGTATGACACGGTATAAAAAATATAGTGTCTTGTAGTGACCAATAAATAATGCTTGGCAGAAATGTGTCCCATGTCAGTTGTTGCTTTGAATTGCATTTTAATATGCACACGATATAAATGCTACCCATTCCATGCAGATCTTCCTTAGGGTAAGCTTATGATTTATAGGAGCCTTTAAATGTTGGCTTTACCTGTGGAGATGAGCAGGGAACAAGCTGGGAGTTAAGTTGAAGCTGCAGCACCTGCAGCTCACTCTTAAACCAGCCTTCTGTTGGAATAGCTCCCTGAGGGCAGCTCACTAGCTTTGACTGTAGCTTTTACTGACTCTTTCTGACTTGTTTGCCAAAGAATGGAAGAGAAAAAAAAAACCCAACAATTACATATCCGTATGTTGAGTGTTGTATCAGATTACATTTTCTAAACGTACATTCAGCAAATCTGACCAAGTGAGAGACGAGCTGTCTCTGTTGGGGCTGGTGATTTTGGAGAGTAAAAAAAAAGTTTCCAAAAAATTGGAATAACTAATCAGTGACAGTGATTGTTAGTAGATTTTGCCAGTGTTATACATTTGCAGTAATTCAAATTTGTAACAGATTCAAACTCCTAGCAGAACAAAAATCCTGCATCTAAATGTATTTCACCTATGTGCTCTGAACATAGTTACATTTATTAAAATTAATTGTGCAACAATAAAAATGGTTTGGCAAACCTTTTCTTCATTTGTAGGAATCTAATACACAACAGATGAGAAGCTGCACCACTGCAACCACAATTAAAATATTGGTGCAGCTAAAGTAGGTTAATGGAAGCAAGGGGTAAGTCACTGTTTAGTCCTTTATCCGCCTGTGTTTGCGAGGTCCAGTAATGTGCCTGAGGGGAGCAGTTCTAAGGGCTGATATGTTGGCTGAGCAGAGTCTTTAATAATCTTGGAGCCCCTGCTCCTACATCTAGACAATTACGTGTCCCTAACTACAGGCAGCTGTGTACCTAAGATGTTTTGTAAAGCCCTAACGACGATGCTGCAAAGCCCGGTGGATCAGTTTATTTGTTACAGCTGCTGTATGGTGCATGTTAGCAGCCTACACCATTTACACTCAGCCAAGCAAATGAGAAAGTCATTTTCTGTAGTGGAAGATCGCATTTTCAAACTCTTGCGCTTGTCACCTAATAGATGTAAAAGAAATGCTATCTGCAGCCTTCCTGCCTGTCGAGAAGTTAAGAGGGACATTTACAAAGTCCAGTTCTCACCCCGCTGGGGTTCTTGTTGTGCTATAGCAATGAGATTAGGTAGTTGAGGTCCCTGAGAAGTATTCAGTGACATTCACACACAGTAATTTGAAACTGCAGACCCCCTACTCAGCTTTGCTATTGATGAACGCCGGTCGAAGGCCAGATCCTAATTTTACAGATTCTGCAGTAGCCTGAAAAAAATTGCACCTCATCCTAGTATGATGGTCTGTCACTTTTGGTGTCAAGACCCGTGACGAGTCATCATCTCAACTCCAAATGTCAATATAGTGTTTCGTGACTGTTTTAATGATGTGTTAGTATGCTCACTATGGGCAGAGCTAATGTTTCTAGTTCATGGGGCACAATGTTTTTTTCAGATGCCGTTCCACAACGATTTACTCTCTATTAACCAAAACTAGTTCAGAAAGGCAGGGATGATGCTCTTAGTTTTGGAACACTTGGTCACAAAGGTCATGTTCAACTAAGCTGAGTGAATGCACAGACATCACATCGATCTCTTCAGAATTGTAAAATAATGATGCATTTAGGCAGTTAGAAAGGAGAGTCTACAGTTGAGGAGTTCACAAATTGAGAAAATTAGCTCGTGCTTGAGGCCTAATATATCTGACATTCTCCTGATACCCATGTCCAATTCAGAAACAGATGTTAGCACCAGCTTAATTTTAGGTATTAGCTGAAATTATGGAAGAGATCAGTTTTCTAAACCAAATATTTTATATTTAAAATTGGCTGTGGTTCTAATACTGTGCTGAAGAATCTTCTATTGCCTTCACCTTTTTTGTTCATTTAGCACAGATAAATAAATATTGTGCTACACACAGAATATAAATGTGTGACAAGAGTGTAAATCAGAAAGCAGAGCCAATGCCTGACACAACGTATCCATCTTTGCCATTTAATTTAGGCAAATCTGATTAACAGTACCTTGGTGAATGTCTGCCAATAAGGATTGCCAACATATTATTACTACTTAAAGGTTCCCTGGGTAAGATTCATTTATATTTTGCTTTTATATTGGCTGATATGGGATTTAAAACCCTAAATTGTTTTCATAACAGTAGAATGATTTTTTTTTCCATTTACATCAGTAGGTCATCTCTACAAAGCTGCTATGTAAAGACAAAAGACGATAAAATGGAGATTTTCTTTGTTAGAGCAAAAAAAAATGCAAAAATGAAAACACATTTTCTTTCAGATTGTATGGAAGGCAGATCACTTGTTTCTGTTTTTTAATATGTAATGAGTACAAAAAGGTTGTGTTACTTTCACCTTGCGAGGAACCAACACATTACATGTCATGAGTATGTGCAACAATAAACTTTTTTAATCAGTGCATCCCTCTGCAAAGAGACACAAGTGCTGCACCATATTTGATCACTACACTGGACAAAATACATTTTTAAAAGTAGAATGGAAAGATACATGGTTTACAATTACAAGGTCAAAGACAAAAATGACCATGAAATTATTTTTAAACATGCACATTCCATCATTTTAACAATCAAGAACAAGATCATCATCAAATATTTAACAAATGACTGAGCGATTGTACACTTTTTTAAAATGTCAGGGGAAACTGGGACTGCTGAAAACGTAAAAGCTGCGTTAATTGCCTTTTGTCTTTACATATCAAGCATGAAAGACTCTTGTCCTTCAACATAATCGTCTTTCACCTTCTGTCCATTTTTATACATGTCTAACCCCAGTGGTTGTATTTGTATATATGTATGCAAAGTGCTTAAAAGCTGTCTACCCGTAGAATACATGCCCCTTTTATCCACTGACATGCCCTAAAAGCTAAACACAAGTATTAGTGAAAAAACCCCTAACGAAATGGAGAGGCAGTCACAGCACTTTTGCAAATGATTCATTTACTGAAGCTGTTGGCTTTCTCAGGAGAGAAGGATCATCATTAATGTAAGCAAATGTGGGTCAAACTCCAATGAGGCGATGCAGCTTTCATCGAAGTAACATGTTCAATGTTGTTAGTTTGCCGTGTAATTAAGTTGTGTACAGCGGCACATTTGTCACAACACACTGGAGGTGGTAAACTGCATTGTGTGTATGAGCGTAGCTCAGAGGAAAAGAAAACAATATTGCTCAGTGTGGTGCTGTGTGCTCTCTGTGGAAGCCTGCATGGCTGTATTGGTTCTGAAAGCACAAAGTGGAATCAGATCAATGCTGCGCTCTTTGTGAACAGTACATATGATTGAGGTACTTGTTTTTCCTCAACACCCTAACTTTGATACATTTGTACACAAGTAAAAGTTTTGGTTTGGTTTATACCTTCAGTTCAAAGAACGCTAATGAAAAGATGGCGTTAGTTAGCACACTGGCTTTACTAACATACTAAGATATGTCTAATTGGTCATGCGATCAAGGTTGTTGAAGTTAATGTCACTGCTACAGCACATGTGCACAGTGTTCTTATTCATGCCACTCTTCTGTTGCAGATCAATGACAACAGCACTAAGTGCATGACAATAAGCTAAAAGCAGCCAGAGATTATGGGCCTTGCATATATCCTTTGTGAAACCCATTGTGAAGTCGCAGCATGTTGAAGTGACATTGGAGCATCTGTGTCCACAGTCTTGTAAAAAAAAAAAACCCTCTAAGAATTGCTAAGAAAAGGATAATCTCTTTGAATTTCTAGTAATCCTTCTAAAAAGGTGCAAGCAAATAATTAAATGTTGCCTAATTTTCGATAACAACAACTGTGGAATAAACCTTTACGATTTCCATGGTGACCTGCAGTGGGTTTGAATCACTCAAGTAGGGATGTGGCCTGAGACAAAGTGTCTCCTATAGGATGGCCTCCATGGTGAATTACTTGAGTCTCAATCTATTCACTGGGAGCCTAAATTCAGTGCTAGCGACAAATTACTATAAGACGAAGCAATTATTTATAGTTGGCTCCTTGACAGGCTGGGTTCTACTTATCTTTCAGAGTGCAGTCCTCAGACCTTCCACCTTATATTTTCAGCTCTTTCATTCCCATCTGTTATCACCACAGAAGGCTGACATTTTTTCAATACCACTGAAAGTTTTTATGTGTGACAATAAATTTGTCAGGCCTACACGTGAGCTCATTTTTTTCCTCTACCAGTGACTGTAATGTAGCAAAAGTTTTACAAAACACCAGTAATTTAGTAAAAGTTAACATCATAAGGTAAAAGAAATAAAGTAATCAGTCAGAAAATTGATTTATCTTAAATTGTTTTTCTTTGGTCTCTGCTCATTCTACTGGAATTGTGTGTATAACACAATATTTACTGTAAGAAGCCTGTACTATGGTAAACTAAACAATTTACCAGTATTTACCAATAGTAATCACAAACAGACAAATCTTTAAAGTTCCTTTATTGAACAGTTTTCTTGTTAATTCAAAGCTTGCACAAAATACTAGGTATATTTCTTCTTTCTTTTTCTCCCTCAACATTTACCAATTTGTCAAGCTTAAATATGTGAATAAATATTTAAGATGATAGTTATTTACCCATACAGTTTGGTGCTGTAACCTCTAAGCATGACAAAAGATAATACGGTTTTCTGTAGCATAGAGTGCACCGACTGTCTGCAGGTGTGCTGTCAGTCAGAGGAACGTGGACTTATGAGCTGTGCTCCAGATTCAGCCTGAACCAATATTGCCACAGTGGGTCTGTGATAAATAAAGATTTATTTTTTATTAGATGCAGAATGTCTGTCTCACAGTCCTCAAAATTAAAATATGTGCACTTGTCAAAATACCTTATCACCTCACTGCCAAAACAATACAAAATCACTTTTGTCTTTAGCGTTCTTTCTCCCAAAGTGACTGTGGAAAAATAAATACTGCAAATTAAATTGCAAGCATCGGAAAGTGTGTAACTCTTTACTGACTCAAGGTGAAAAGCTCAATTTAGTGGGATCTTGTTCTTTATTTTCTACAACTTTAACATCCTCAACATTAGCTTTTAAAGCCCTCTGGGGGTCCACTTCTCTATTTAATAGCTACGTTAAACCATAACTTGGTTCAAAAAGCCACTAGCATTACGATTTAACTGAAAATCCTAATGGCTAATAACAAGTGTCCAGTTAATGCACCATAATTGAGCTGACCTTTAAGTGCAGGCGTAGCTCATATATTTAAATGAACTTGCAGAGTCTAATGATCTTTCTTCCCTCCTCTGTCTTACTAAGGGAGACTTGGCTTCACTGTCATTATAAATGCAGATTTTATAAACCACAGTTACTGTGGATGAGGACACCTCGGTGTGTCAGCTTATTTATGGCTGGCAAGAAGAAAGACCAGACACAGTGAGGACATGATTACAAAGACCTGTGTGCGTTTTGTCATTATCTGATTGTACACTGAAAGTGTTTGCGTCTGCTGTGAACCAAAAAGCCGATAGAAAAGGCAAATGATGCTTTATTTCATTTAAACTGAATATTATCGTGACTTTTTTTTTGTTTCGTAGGATTTGTGTATTCATTGAAGTTCCTTTATCCCTGCAAGAACCCAGTTGGACTCCATGTCCTGTTTACAGCCTTTTAAATTAAAGTGATAATGGGAAAAATTCCAACAAAGTCTTATTAAACGCTTGATTGTTTTCATCAGGTGACTTAGGATCATGCGCTGCTTGGCTGCTCGTGTGAACTACAAGACCCTCATCATCATCTGCACCCTCTTCACACTCATCACTGTATTGCTGTGGAACAAATGCACCACCAACACCTCGGTTCAATTCTTGCCCCGTGCTGCATTGGTGGCTCCAAGTCCCAGGGATGGAGATGCCAGTGTCAGCAGCCAGCAACACCCTCCTCAACCTCCAGAGCCCCCACCTGTGGTCGGAGGCGTTGGTGGAATAAAGTATGAAGAAATTGACTGTCTGATCAACGATGAACTCACTATCAAGGGGCGCCGTGAGGGTGGAGACATTTATTTGCCCTTCGGTTGGATGGAAAAATACTTTGAAGTTTATGGAAAGGTAGTGCAGTATGATGGCTATGATCGATTCGAGTTCCAGCATAGCTATTCTAAGGTCTATACACAGCGTGAGCCCTACCACCCTGATGGAGTCTTCATGTCATTTGAAGGCTACAACGTGGAAGTTCGTGACCGTGTCAAATGTATAAGTGGAGTGGAAGGTAAGAACCCGTTGATTATTGTGCATTGAAAGACAATTATGAATATAAGCACATTATAAAATATGATTATGATGAATAAAGTGCCAGTTAGTGTTGAGCTTGATAAGAGATGGTAGCTGCATTCTGTAAGAGGAGTTTAGGAGCAGTAAATAGATATAGTTGTGATTGATGATGTAATTTTCCACATTGGAGTTGTTGCATGTTGGGTCACAAACAAACTCTTATTGTCTTTTGGGGATTTTGCACAGATTATTTTTGTGTTATGTGTATTAGCTGTGATTCACAGAAGCCAAATACAATTTACTTTTTGAACCTGGAGCAGCAGGTCATTATTGGAATTGTTTTTTTTTTCATTAATTTTTTTTAAATGAATTATATCAAATAAAAATTTGAAGTTGTAAATAAAAAAATCAAAACTGCAGTTCTACTAACAGTTCTACTAACAGGCCTCACTGGGTGACACAGTCTGCCACCCGACTATAATTGTGCCTCGCCACAGCATGTAGAGGATGGATCA
>NW_007585114.1:98254-124741 GCF_000523025.1 Cynoglossus semilaevis | reverse complement strand
TGTTCGCAACCTCCAATTACTTTCTGATGGTTTCTTCTCCTACAGAGCTGAGGAAACACATCTACGCTGATATTCACACGCCAACAAGACTGTATTCTTAGGCTATTAATTAAGCCCCAGACTCTTTGCTGTATAGCACTTCAAATCAGCAAACATGTACACCTCTTTCCACTTAGCATATTTTCATAGGTGAAAACAGCAGTCTGTTAATTGGCCTGGAACAGTTGGAGAAACCTCAGGACTAAAACAAGGGCAGGACTTTTTTTTTTCTTTTTCTTCCCGTGCTCCTGTTGCCAACAGAAAGGTGATTTAATGACACCCTGAGTATTGTGCATGTACAAGCACAAGTGTCATAATAACATTTTACAACACTCCACTCTTTGGTTGTTGAGCTTTTAGCTCAGTTTGTTAGAAACACCAAGCTTAAATTGGCTACACCACTGTTTTTTGGTTTTATTTGAAAACAAATTTCTGATATTTGTTTTGACCTCACATTAGCAACGACATTGATAGCCCGTCAAAGAACATGCATAGAATTTTTTTTTTAAAAAGGACCCATTACTCTGCAGCAATTTTACATTTATGAAACAACAGTGCAGAAGTTTTTTTTCCCATACATTTATTATGGACAAATTAACTTGCTTTAAGTCAGATTATAAGATTATAGACTGCTGTATTATTGTCAATTGTCTAATATAATCAAATTGGCCTTTTGTGTTCTGAATCTATGCAAACACATATTCATAATATTATAATAATAACTTAAATGGCTCCAAGAAAGTAAATATTTGTAAAAGAACGTCTGATAAAAATATAAAATTAATGCAAAATGATCTAAATCTTTGCAAATATTATTTCCCACAGTAAGTGCACATCCAGAGAAAACTGCTGAATATTCATTGCGCCCACGCTGAATAATTAAAAAAAAATTAAATATGATGCTAAAATGTTTAACTGGTAGAGAGCAGAAACCTAGTTTTAGAAAACTTACAATCCAACTCGGTCATCTGGTGTCATGTAAATATGTGGAGGCTCAGCCATCATTTTCACATGGATCACTATTCTACATTATTCTGTGAGCACAGCACTGGGATGAATTGTTAGAATTTTGACAGTCATTTGTCTTAAGTTGTCTGGAGGAATACCAGTGTACTGACAGGCAGCGGTGACAGTCTGTCTGAATCTTCGTAGGTGTGGGTTCATTTCTGTCCATTTAAAAGTATATATTATTCTGAATAATATACGTTTAATTCAAATTGCTGTAGATTTTGTATTTCAACCTGGCATTATTGTCCTTGAGTTTTTGCTTAGAGTTTTGACATTTGATCTTAATCACAAAATATAAAATGTTTTCAGAGGAGAGCACAGCCTGTGTTGACAGATTTGCAGTGAAAATCAGTGAGTGAATCAGTGTGAGTGTAGAAGACACTTCATCAAGAGCCTAAATCTGAGTGTATTATGTTCTCCTCAGGGTTTGGTTGCACATTTGCTCTCTGTGTCACACAGTCTTACAGTGAACCATCTGTTTATCGTGTCTGAGCTATTTCAGTAAATTAGCCCGAGTATAAACAAGACTGCTTACGTTTCTATCATTTTCTTCTCTAAAAATCTTAGTATTTCAGCAGTTATTCGTACTCTCACTGGTCTTATCTGAATATTAAATATTAAATGTAGTTATTGTAATTTGTATTTGACCTCCTAAAATTAATTGCAATTCCTTGACTCATGAGTAGATCAAGAAACAAAATCATTGTGTCATCATGTAAGTCTTACCCTCGGACTAAACATTCTAAAATCTAAATTTAACACGATCTATTTAGTCTAATGATTGTGCACCAGATTTAAGGAAAAAGAAAAGTGATCTGATCATGAACTATGATCTGTCACTGGAGACAACAACAATGTTGTAACAAAATTGCATTTTTCTACTGTTTATCTTCTGTTTTGAATTGACCACGGTGTCATTTGTATCAATCTCTGCTCATCTCTCTTTGTCACCCAGGTGTCCCTCTGTCTACTCAGTGGGGGCCTCAGGGCTACTTCTACGCCATCCAGATCGCCCAGTACGGCCTCAGTCATTACAGCAAAAACCTGACGGAGCGAGCACCTCATGTTGAAGTCTACGATACAGCCGAGGACAGGGACAGCCGGGCGAGCGCAGCTCAGTGGAGTGTGCCTAAAGGTTGTGTTCACAGCCGTGTCTATGACAACACCAGGTTCACCTCTGTGCGTCAGTTCAGTGCTCCAGGTATGTAAGTGCACAGGTTCATCAGTAGCCTAGAGGAAATACACTTTCTCTGATTTAACAGTGACCGAACAAGGTTCCATATGTAGCTCCATACCAGGACAGGGTGATACTGATTGGTGAGTCACAGTCCGAGAATACCAGCAGCCTGTATAAGGTGACAGTGGACACACCACGTAATGTACACATCACCGAGAAACTCCACAGGAAGCAGAGAATCAGCATCACCTGTTCATTCTATTTTATTTTCCAACTCACACGTCATCACATCTACGTAAGTTAAATGTAGAGTGAAAATTCCAACCAGCAATATGAGTCATTATATTGAAATTCAATATTTGTTAGTTTGGTGGTATGACTTTTTTTATTTTATTGTTTTGAATATAGTATTTATATAATCTGTAAAAAGATGCAAACCTAAATATTTCATTTAGTTGCACAGAAATTTGCTTTCATAAATCAGCTGTAAAAAGATGCAAACCTAAATATTTAATTTAGTTGCACAGAAATTTGCTTTTATAAATCCTTGAAACAAATCGATTCGATTCACTAGGGACACAGATGGAACCTGACAAACTTTTAACTTTTGATGACAGAGGACTGAAGGCAACAAAGTGGAACTTGCAGCAATAAACTATTTAAGAGAAACTGTTTGAACAAGAGGCACAATCCCCAAAACAACCAGTTTGCTTGTGCATTTTTATGCAATCTTTTAAAGTTTATACCTTGGAGAGCAATTAAGCCCTCACGCTGGTTGTTGTTCAAGCCTTTATAATCAATACTTTACTGTGGGGGTTATTCCCCAGTCAGTGCAACATCAATGATAGTTGGAACCAGGTCATATTAGTCAGCTGAGTCCCTGGTCTATTTCAGATACAGTTAAAGTGGCGTTGTTGTCTTTAGGACACCCGGCTTTGACAAAACCCCTCAGACTGTTGGTTGATGCCAAGCATGTGGTCCAGGATTACAAAGGCACAACTGTGTTTGTTTGAACCAACCGACCTGCCTTCTCTCAGAGAGATTACTTTCGATTATTATCAAGACGGAGAGCTAGTTATGGATCATATTTTGTGAACTGATAATTCACAAAATGTTATTTTATTTAAACCATTGGAACTGATAATTCACAAAATGTTATTTTGTGAATTATCATTTGTGTTTTTTTTTTCAATTTATATTTTCTTATTGTAGGGTTTTTGCCAAAAACATTTACATTTAGAGTTACTATAAATACCTGCTCACCTGTGCCTGTATTTATTCACATTTCCAGCCACACCTTTCTCACAATGTTCAACTTACAGCGGCTGTTAATGATAATAACAATCATAACTCCATATCTTCTCACCAGGTCAGCTTTACATTATAGTTACAGTATTACCATCATCCTGGTCTGGTCCACAGTTGTCTTTCAAACATGTAAAAAAAAATTAAATTTCTCTTGAAGAAAAGTATGTAGGTCATGGTTGCTAGCTTGCTAACACTGCAATAATAACTATGAACCATGGTGACAAATTAGAATTAGAAATTAGAATTGACTTATCAAGTAACAAATGTGTTCAGCCTTGGGTGAGCAAAGACCAAGCGGTACCCTTTGAGCTGCATGTGGGGAACCGTACCAACCGTAACAAATGTTCCTAAGAAGTTATAAAACCCATAGAAAAATGTGGCTTAGATTTTCACCTCTAAAACCTCAGAGGGCTTTTATAAAATCTGGGAAATACACAGTGGTGACTTTAGACTGCCTTCACTACACGATCTGCTTGTATTTCCAGGACGGCCTGTCTCTGTCTGTTCCCTATTGACCGGCTGTGTCTGCTGTAACTCTCCCCTCCTCCCATCTCTTCAGGTTTCTGCTGCTCCTCACCATCCATGTCTTGTTTCATCCTTCTGCAGCTTCTCTCCGTCTCTACCTTTTCATTTAGCTGCAACTTGTCAAACCCTGGCTCACACTTTCCCTGACGTCGTCATGTTTTCATCATCCCCCTTCAGCCTTCCTCTGACACTTTTCATATCCAGGCTTCAGTCTTTAACCTCTACACATCATCTATATTTCCTCCTACCTATTATCGCCGTTCAGCTCTTTTGTCTCTCCTACATGTGACAATCCGATTCCCTGATCTATTATGGTACTTACTCGGTTTCAGACCTTTTATATTTATATATATATATATATATTTATGTATATATATATATATATATTTATGTATATATATATATATATATTTATGTATATATATATATATATATTTATGTATATATATATATATATATTTATGTATATGTATATATATTTATGTATATGTATATATATATATTTATGTATATGTATATATATTTATGTATATGTATATATATTTATGTATATGTATATATATTTATGTATATGTATATATATTTATGTATATGTATATATATATATTTATGTATATGTATATATATATATTTATGTATATGTATATTTTGTTTTTGTATTTTTCCCTTTCCATTCGCATCGCTGACACCACTCCCTCGTTGTTTTTCTTTCAACTGCTCCTGGGCTGCTGCAGTTGAACAGCCCTCTCAAAGCTTCTGACAAGCAGATCAATTTTTGTCCCCTGGTAATAACCTGTTCTCCACCATCTGTACATAAACTCACTGTCCTTCTCTGGGGACTTTTTATTTTCAAAATCTCCTCCGTTGCTCTCTTCATGGTTCAAAAGTCGTGTTAAAATTATTATTCACTGCATGCAGATGTATTTTGGTAACATCTGTCACCAACTACAGTGCCTTTGAAATGTGTTGACAATACTAAGGTGATGTTATTTTTTAAAGCTGGTCATTTGCACAATTCGTGTTGCACTGACACTATAGCTATTTAAAATATTTGGTAAAAATAGTCGAAGCTATTTCAAGAAGAAATACCACTCCTTTAACACCAACACTGGCTCTTCATCACACATCTCATTTATGGCCCTGCATGTGCTACAGCAATATATCTGCATATATGTCCTCTTATAAAACATTCATTTTATTTAAACAGACATCATTCTACAGTTATTTAACATTAGTTTGTAGTCAGGTCATTAGGGTAAAATTTAATATGAACCTTGTCAAACATTAAGATGATGATTTATGAAAATACAGTCAACAGAATATATAAATATTTGGTCCCATGGTTGGTGAAACGTCTATAATTCATCACTGTGTCCTTTGGGAAAATGTAAATGTTTTTTCTTACTGTTTCAATTATTAAATGGATGGAGATTAAATGGGGAAAATCAATAAATATCAAAATATACAATTGATTGTGTCTGGACAAACAACAGTTGTTAGAGAAATCCTTCCCCAAAGCTTTATCTCCTGGATGTGCCTGGAGGGGGTGAATATGTACCGTACACGGTTGCACCGTCACACTGGTGGTTGAGATCAACCCACAGGCAACACATGTTGAACATGTTTTTATTTCAAAAATTCAGCAAGCAGGCCAGATTCACAGTGACATGTATTTCTAGCTTCATGTCATTTCTGTCTCCTGCCTTTGTGCAAAGCAGTCAGGGAGCTAAGGAGCAGAGAGGAGGTGGAATCACCTCCTCTATATTCCCTGCTCATCCTTTATTGATGGCAGAGTAATCACAGGCCCAGCGTACAAATCCACTTACTCTCTGCATTGCCTTGAGTAATGGATTTATGAGTGCATTAAAGAGCCATAGTCGTCCAGAGGCCCCTGCCAGGCTGGCTCTTTCCTTTATTCTCCTGCTGATCAACTCTTTGTGTTTCACTCCACCTTGTCCAGCTCTGCTTTTCCAGTCTGTATCTTGTGATATCTCTTTCTCTGACTCCTTTCCGCCCTTTCCGCTCCTGCACTGGCCTGAAGGGCACTCGTGCAATCCATCATTCCATTACACTCCTTTTCCTTCCTCACTCCTTCCCTTTTTGATTTTCTCATCCTGAAGATGAGGGAAAGTTTGATCTTCTTTTTATACCAAACCACAAGGCAAATCAGGAGTTTTTTTTTAAAAGGTTTTAAGTGCTTTTAGTTTTCACAAGAACCTAAGACAACAACTGTTTGAGAAATGATGGTGGGTAAGAATGCAGAAACTGCAGAAATGACTTGAAACTAACTCTTTTTTTCCCCCTCTTTGGTTGATGTTAATAACATGTTTCATAATGCTACATTAAGGTCTCTTCTTCTTTTTTTCCTTTTCCTTCCTGGTGCTCAGTCCTCGCCGGCACATCTGCAGTTTTTGCTACGTCTCCTTCCAACCTTGTCTCCATTTCTCATCTGTTTTTTTCCACAGACACAAAGGCATGGCTGTTATAAAAATGACAAGATTCTATTATTAAAATAAGACTTTGACCTCAAATCATCCCTAAAGCTTTGAGGCTTAAACTAAAGTGACTTTTAGAATAAATGTTGACTTCATGAGTAAAAGACTCATCATAGATAAATAAAAGAGATAGACAAATGAACTGACAGCCTAAAAAAAGGTTTCAGGGACTGTGCTAAAAACAGATCAAGACCATCAGTCAATCATCTGACTTTCTTAATTTAGTCAAATAGGGTTTTTTGGGTGGGGGGTTTCTTCTTCTTTTTATGCTCTCAAACATACTTTGAAATGCATCCCTTCCTCTATTCTGTCCATCACACAGAGTCATCAGAAGGCCTGTCTCTCCAGCTGGGTAACTCCAAAGACTTTATCCTTAGCTTGGACATCAAGTTTGTCTCCAATGGCAGCCTGTCTGTGATCCTGGAGACCACAGAAAAGGGCCCGCCCTTCACCATCCATTATGTGACTAACACGCAGCTCATCGCCTTCAAAGAACGGGACATTACCTACGGCATTGGGCCGCGAACCGCCTGGAGCACTTTGACCAGAGATTTGATCACTGACCTCAGGAAGGGCGTGGGCCTTTCTAACACCAAGGCTGTGAAGGCCACAAAGGTCAGCTTGTGTTGTTGAATGGTTCCCAATGAGTGTGTGTTATAACCACAGTGAAGATACACTCTGTTCTTATTCCTTTAGGTCGTTATTTCTGTTCTAAATGTTCTGTTCACGGTCAGTCTAAATGATCTTGAAGTTAAATAGTTCAGTTCAACACTGAACTATGTTTGTGTAGTAGTAGCCAGCTTTCTACCATATGAAAATAATTGCACCTTCTATGATTATTTGCTGCTCTATTAACATGGTTTCCCTTTCAGATCATGCCAAAACGGGTGGTGCGCTTGATTCTCCATGGGCGTGGCTTTGTTGACAACGTCACCATCTCCACCACGGCCCACATGGCAGCCTTCTTTGCTGCTAGTGACTGGTTGGTGCGCAACCAGGATGAGAGAGGTGGGTGGCCCATCATGGTCACTCGCAAACTTGGTGATGGCTTCCGGCCCCTGGAGCCAGGCTGGTACTCAGCCATGGCTCAGGGCCAAGCCATGTCCACACTAGTGAGAGCTTACCTCCTCACCAAGAACCAGCTTTACCTCAATGCTGCCCTAAAGGCAGTAGGACCTTACAAGGTGCCTTCAGCGCAGCACGGGGTCAAGGCGGTCTTCATGAACAAATATGACTGGTATGAGGAATACCCCACCACCCCAAGTTCCTTTGTCCTCAACGGTTTTATCTACTCCCTGTTGGGGCTCTACGATGTGACTGAGACAGCCGGGGAGAAAGTGGGCTGGGAGGCGGGGCAGCTCTTCAGCCGAGGTATGGAGTCACTGAAGGCCATGCTTCCGCTGTTTGACACGGGGTCTGGGAGCATCTACGACCTGCGTCACTTCATTTTGGGCGCAGCGCCCAACCTTGCACGCTGGGACTATCACACCACGCACATCAACCAGCTGCAGCTGCTGGCCTCTATAGACAGTTCTCCCATCTTCAAAGATGTGGTCAAGCGCTGGAAGAACTACTTAAAAGGGATTCGGGCCAAGCACAACTAAGCCAACTCAAATCCACATACATCACGGAGTGGAGGTGCCGCTGCAGAGCAGTAGCGTGCTTGGAGAGCTGAAGGAAGAATTGTGTTTTTAAAGTAGGAGAAGAGTTCGTTCAGCTGCAGCACTCAAATGTCAAACTCTTTGCTGTGTCGTAGGTTTTATATTTCCTGCAGAACAAACTGTAGCTACCCCACTACTGTCCTTTAACTCTGGTGTTAAACGCACAGGCTTGGTGTGCACGGCTGCACACTGGTGCACATCCTTATGATTTTAGAGAAGGAATAACTTCCTTAAATGAACCCACATTTCAGACATATGCTGTTGATTTTATCTGAAATTCTAATTTTCTACAGATTCACCTGATATTTACCAAGAAGAAAGATAGGGTAAAACTAATGTGTAAATAACATTATATATAAATTATGAGGTGACAATTGCCAAAAAGAAAAATCCTTATTGATGTTAAATTATTTTTTGAGCAACACAAATGCAAACATATTTCATTTTCAGAATTTCAGGAAAGTTTTTTTTTTTTTTCAATTAGTTTTTAGATGAGCATCTTAACATGGCTGTCATCCCTTTACATAAGAAGACTGAAGTGAAGAGTGACGAGAGCAGTAGCTGAATGCTTCCAACCCAGTAGCTTCCGGGACTTTTCTAAAAACCGTTGCTAAATGTATGAATAATACAGTTATTTAGGTGAGTTGTTGTTGTGCACAGTGAGCTTGACTCCTTTATATTGTTTGGTTTTTTTCCTATAAATATGTGGTAATGAGCTGTGTGTATGCCAATGAGCTTAAAGTCAGCTTTTAAGAATGTTTACCTCAACCAATCATAATCGATTTCAGTAAAGTCAGCGGATAAACCACTCATCTCCAGGCTTCTGTTGTCCAGCCATCGTTTCACTGTCAGAGTTCAGATGTTGCTGCTTTTGGTGAGGAGATAGTAACTGAATTAAACAAATCAGCAGTGAACCACCAGAGGGCGTCTCAGCCAACGTCAACTCTACGAATTAAAGTCCAATAGAAAATTAGCATTAATTAAGTTCAAGCTTAATCAGTATAATTTTTAACATGAAGATTAATCATTTTCAGACTTGAATAAATTGCCACACATGAAATTTCTCATCCTGTTTAAAGGGAAAAAGTTGATAAAGTCAGTGGAAAAAAGATTATCCACCAGTGTGGTTACTGGACCATCTTTACAGTTTTTGTTGTGACGTGTTGGGGGCAATATTCTTCAGACTCTGTTTCCAGAAAACTACTAATTTATAAAAAAACAAAACAAAACAAAACCTGTTCATTAGTCAGGCAATAGTTGAAGAATCCACATGAATTACCACAGATTTTGGTTCTGTTGCATACTCGGAATCGTACCAACCTTTCAGATCAATGCATTTGTATGAATGTTTAAATCTGATAGTCCTTGGCGCTGATGCTGCTCTGCTGCTGATAGCTGCGATGCTTTAAGACGACACGCTGTTTGCTGCCACTCTCAGCTGTAACTTAAAACCAAAACAGAGCAACGCTCGGTCGCAAAGTCATTAATAATTCACGTGCTGTTGTAGAACTGCCACGACTGATCAGTCCCGCTTCACGTTTGAGTTCAAGTCATTTGGGATTGCACACGTTCACCACATCACACGTCCTGCCTGTGGATCCTAACCGTGTTGATTCAGCAGCGACGGTCCGTCAGCTTCAGCTAATGATGAACAAGAAGCGTCTGGGTATTTGCTGAATATCCGCCGCTGTCACCCTGGTCTTAATTTTATACCGAGAACCAGTTCACATTCTGCACTCAGCTCCACATACAGAGTATATATCTTCTGTCTGAGGCTGGTCGATGATGTTATTCATAATCTTAAGTGTTCTGATTAGCAGCTACAGATGTAAATGAGTCAGCAGCTTTGACTAATGACAATCAGTGTGTGCACTGTCCCTAATAAATTCAGACAGAAAAGACCACTAAACTTTTCTGCTGACACTGCTGCAGTGTGAAAAGCCCCTTAAAGGAAATTGAATGGCAGTTATTTATGTCCATAACCGTCTTGTGAAAGGCTCTCATTCTGTCAAGTCAAACTCATCTTCTCCTCGTTTAGATTTTCACCACTCACTTCATCTTGTTCTTTTTTTTCCCCTTCCTTTTTTTCTGCCTTGTTTTGTCTTTGTGTCCTCAAATTCCTTCTTCATCATGAGATCATTTTTTATCTGGTTTAATTTAACAAGAAACTAACGTGTTTTGTCATTAGTCTTCTTGCCTTTTCCAGTGTCTCTTTGTCTTATCTTCCTGTTGTCCTCTGCCTCTTCTTTTCCGTTGTTGTTTTCCATGCTTATTTCCACTTTTAGTCCATTTTGCATCCATTTATGATCTTCTTGTTGGGCAATGAAGATAAATTTGGAGATGAAAAAACGTGTTTTAGTACAGTCGGTAAAAACTGCCCTGTATCACTACAGCTGCTGCTGTGCTGACGGTGCTGACGGCTGATAAAGGATCAATCCAAAGTGATTCCTATCTTCTTCTATTTCTCCTCCTTTTTTTCCTTTGTCTTTTGGCTCCTCCCCTCAGGGTGTTTATTACAGCTAATCATCTGCCTCCATCTCACCCAACTCCTTGTCTCCCCACCTTTTACACCAAACACAATGTCCTTCTCAGCATCTACCACAAATCATCTTTGGAGTCTTCCTCTGCCTGACAGCTCCATGTGGAGAAAACACAACGGTTATAATATGAAATTCATCATAAAATTACAAATTTTGACGAATGCTAATTGCAGCATTTGTGTTGTTAAGAGTGAGCAGCAGCAGCAGCATCAGCATCGTCTGAGCTGCAGTTAAATCATCACAGCATTGTTTAATCGTCAGGTAAATTCTTAGCTCTCAGCTGATGCAGGTGAATGAAGTCTGTCCTTTAGTCTCCGCTGACCGTTGACCGCTCTAAGTGGAGACTGAGGCTTCACCCAGACTCTAACAATTCACCTGCCTAATAGGCCTGGAGCTCAGGCACAGTGGAGTAGCCTGAGTCAGGGATGAGTCAGCATCAGCTGCCGTCACACTCTCACAAACAAAACATAATGGAGTGTTCAGCGTCACGAGGCCTTCCTTGATCTGCTTCAAAGATTAGTAATGAGCGGCAGAAGGATTAGTGCCGTATTTTCTGGGTTTTATTTTAAAAAAAAAATGTAAACGTGGGCTGGTAAAACATTTTTTTCTCACTGTGTCCCTTACGGTTTGCCGTACATCATACACAAATAATTACATGGCACAAGGTAGGTTTTTACCTAGCTTTGTTTTTTGAATGCTCTATGATTTTGTTTTAATGTTTCTTTCCATTTGTTTGTGGTTTAAAGGGAACTTCCAGGTTATTTAAGTGTTGTTTAAGTGTGTAGGTGAATGCAGTTGCCTGTGTTGGGTGAAACCAAAGTCATTGATTCAGCTTCTTTTAAATGTGTATATTTTTGCTTCTAGTCTGTATTTAGTGTTGCAGATGTTTCTGGGATACTTTGTTTTTTTTAAGAAGAGTAATTTTACATGTAGACGAGATGGAAATGAAACACACAAAAAAAGAAAGAAAGATGGGGTCGTGTGCGACCAGAGTTCAGCTTTTTGGTAGCTTCTGTTTGAAAGGGAAATGAGCCAAATGCTGCGAGTTCTCCATGAAAACATTTGCTTCGTGTTTGTGTGTTTTCTCTATTTTCTCTAATTAATTGTATCCAAATACATAAAAGCACAACTGCCACCACCATCACAAATTGCTTTTGAATCATATTTTCTGCTTTTTGAGGACAATGTGCAACGCCTTCATCAAGAAGCTGCTATTATTGTTCACTGTGTACAAAAGTTTGATTTTTCTCCACGTCGGTCTTTGTGCTCTCCATCAAAAGACTCCAACATGTGACCTGCTGAGGTCAAATGTGATTTATGCAATAATAGCCTGTTTACTGGGGGTCGTCACACCACATGTGACCCACAGCAGATGTAGAGACTTTGCAATCAAAGCACAGTGTGCAAAAGTGTTTTTTAGCCCAGGAAAGCGATGTGTTTATATACAAAGTCAATCTTTGTGTTTTAAGATTTTGCTTATTAAAGGGTGTAAAAAATAAAATCATTTTTCTTAAACCTTCTGTTTCTATTTTTTGTTTCTATCTTCTGTTTCTATAGTTTTGTCTATTTTCTGTCTTTCTACAACGTAGACTCAGCCTTGTTCCAGTTTCAATAATCTGCCTACACTTGTCTGTCCCTCGTCCTTTCTAATGACTCAAAATGTACCACAGAGAAAATATGGACCAATATATATGTAAATATAATCTTTGAATCTTAAGAATGTATTTTTAAATAGATACATGATGTCACGGAATTTCTACCAGTTTTAATTTATTGTTACCGCAGTATTTTACTATTTTACAAACGGAGACATTGTGCGCTCATGTGACCCCTGGTGGTGTGATGTCCCAATTTATCTCCATGCTCTCCTGCAGTCAATGGTCAGTCTCATTATTACAGAAAACATGAGACTTTTCATCAAAAAGTCCATAGTCCAAAGTTTCTACAGGGAAACAAACTACTGATCTTCCGCCTGTAAGGCAAGAGCACTAACCACTCTTTCACCGTGTGGCCCAAACCTGGTTATAGTCCACTTCAAATGTTTGTCCAAGGTGCTGGTATTGTCTCTAAAGCTGCTCCAAACCTGGCAGAGAAAGTCCCTGATCCCTCCTTTGTGACGCTGCTAAAAAGAAACACAACAGCGATTAATATTTTATCTTAATTAGTGCTGCTACAAACCAGTGAGAAGGAGCAGAAACACCCGAGGAGCAGCAGCTCTTGCCACCCACTTGCATTTTTCATTACCTTCTGGCACTTACACAATCCTGCCGTAATTCCCTGCTTTACAGCTACGCACCTCACCCCACGTATCGCAGCCCTCCTCCGCTCCCTGACGTTAATGATGTTACTGCACCTCCTCTCTGTGACTCCGTGTCTCCCAGGCCTGTAATTAACCCAACGCCAAACCAATAATCAGTCTCTTCTTCATCCTCTGTGCTGTCTTCTGCTCTCACAAGCCTTGGAGACAGCCGTGATGACATCACAGAGGATCCTCAGTAATCCCAGCCTACGAAGACCACGGCCTCAGTGGTGATATAAGTTTCCACACTTGCTAACATTCAACACACTGTTAGATTGGTAGTGATGCCATTTTGTTTTTTTCCTGGTTGTATTTTGACCTAAAAGTTGTTCCGTTTTCTCTGGAATTACACCATATTGGCCCATACAGGGTGCTACAGTCGTATATACAGTACATGAAATATGAGATAAGAAATAGAGGTGGTCCTCTGGTAACACAAGTGAAGCCCCTGAAGGAGGCGTAGGGCTCCTTCAATAAAGTCATAAAGGAGGTTTTTAGGAAAGACACCACTTCATCTGTTGTGTCAACAATGAGCTGAAGATATGGTCTCAGTGGCAGTTTCTCGTTTTGTGTAATTTGTGAATGTGATCCAAAAAAAAGGGCATTAGGTGACTGAACAAAAGAATTATTATATATTTATATATTTGTGTATATGTGTAGGTAGGTATAACAAAAATCCTTAGCTGTCCTTAGCTAGCCACAAATCTCACAATAAACTTAAACCAGCATCAATGCTAATAACATCATTAGAATTAAACTTAAGTGAAGCTACGTGTTAGACATGTATATTACAGAAAATGTTTATTGATAGACCACTACAGGTGATAACAGAGCCAACATACAACGACAACGACAACGACAAAACGATAGAAAAAGAGACGTTTTGTGAGTAAAAATATTTCTGAAACAGTTTCCTCTGTTGTGTTCTGCCGCCCGGTCACCACATCACTGTGGACCTGGTCTTTTTCTGTAGCCTCTGTTCTTGTGGCACCATGGAGTGGGGAACAAACCAGAGAAGCCTTCGCTGTTTGAAGGGCCCTACAGTCGCTCTTTCTTCTTTGTAACCTTCAAACAGTCACCACTCCTGCTGCCAGACTGTCGCCCTCATCACCTTCACATCGCCTTTCTTTGGAATACTAATTGTTTTCTCTGGTGCAGACAGGGATACGTGCTGTGTCTATCTGCCTACCCTCCTACCCTCCTACCATCCTGCAGAACTCCAAAGGCCTGAGTAACAGTTCAAAGGCGATTTATAACTTAGATCAAAGTCACTTTGTGATGACCAGCAGAGGCTGTAATGAGTTCATAACAGGCAGACTAACTGTGTTAAAAAACAGAGAAGAACAACTGTAATGGATGACTAAATACAGAAGAGGGCACTAGTGAAATTGTCTTAATCAAACTGAAGTGAAAATAAAACAATAGTGTCTCCAGACTGAAGAGATAAGAACAGAAGGAGAGAGACTCAGGCTGTGAGTGTGTGTGAGGTTAAGTTTCAGCAGACATAACAGACAAAGAAAATGAACAAAGGAGAAGAAGAGCAGAAAACCTGTGATAGTCATTTCTGAGGAGACAGAGCAGAGACCACCATGAATCACCACAGCATTGTGTTGATGAGTGAAGGCCAGCCTGTGGTGGTGGTGGAGGAGGACCAGCCAGTGGGGCAGCAGCGCTCTAACGGCGGACTCTGCAGCTACTTCTTAATTGCTGCCATCGTATTTGTGAGCGTTCTTCTGTTTCTGAGGTTCGTTGTCGCTATGAAGACAAATGTACCTCACTGTGCCAACTTTTATTAAAGCAGGGCAGCCCTCCACTACCGCGCTGCCAGAAGCTCAGCCAGCGTCCTAGTTAGAGTCTCTGAGGGTTCAGGTCAGAGTCTGAGTCACGAAAGCAAACTTTGAGTTGAGTCCAAATTAAGTCCCTGGGGTTTTACTGGAGTCACAGCAGAAATGTGTCAAATTCCCAGTGTGGATTCAGGTGTCGATTGTTGAAAGTTCCAGGTTCTTTGCTCCTACATTTCCACTGTGGTGAAAGTTTTGTGGAGATGATTATTTTCATCCTCCGGTAGTTCTGGTGTAAACTTGTTAGCTTGTTACAAATTCTTGAAAATGTTGTACAAAATTGTATTTGCTCTATCTCCAAATGTAGAATACATGTAGATAGAAGTGATCCATTTTTAGTTAGGGCAACTTTTTGTTTTGAAATACCAATACAGAGAGAATTAGTATCTTAGGAGTGACACTCCAAGGTGAACATGAGATTTCTAAAATTTATATTTAACAAAAGTATACATCAAAAATCAGCTTAAAGACCTTACACTGCTGCGCATGCAGTCGCAGCACTGTCAGATCCATTGGCCTCCTCTTGGTGGCACCACTGCCAAAGATTCTTGCCGTAGGTTAAGACCAACTTGGCTGGAAAAATGTCATGCAATGTCATTTCACTGACAAAGGTTAAGATCCACAGACTTGAGTCAACAGAGGGTAGAAACTAGAGCAGGAGGAATCATACTGGAGCACCATCTTGACTCTTGGTGCTAAGTTAATCTAATGGCTATTGGCTCCACATTTACATTTAAATGAGATGCAGTACTGAGAGTGGCGTTAATCATCTCAGCTTATCCTCTGCACAAGAAGAAATGCACCATGCTGCTGTTACCTGATCTGTCTGTCATTAAGGCGTTTCCACCCAGTGCTCTAAAAAAAGTTCAGCTCCATTGTCTACCAAGAAATGGAGGGAAAACCTGACGAATCAAATCAAGTCAATCCACCGTTTCCTGGAAATGTATTTCAATGTTTTGCACAGCAGCTGGTTCACTTTGTGGTGGCAGAGAAAAGATAAGTGTTCAGCAGAGCGACCTCCAGCTGAGTCAGAGATGGCTGGAAGATGCTGGAGGAGAACAGCGTGGAGAAAGCTGCAGTCACAGGTTGCAGAGGAAGAGAGAAATCCAGAAGAGACGTGTGTGAGAGAAGGCAGCTGGGCTGCAGAGGAAGGATTTCCAGACCCAAGAAAGGAGTAGAAGAGCTGTGAAAGTCGGAATGTCCTCAGAGAAAAGAGAACAGAGCGTCTGGAGTCTGAGAAGTTATTAATAATGTATCAGACCCACACACACACACAGACACACACACACACACCACACACACGACAACTGCAGCTCATCACCAAAAACACCAGGGAGGAACTGGCAGTGAGCATCTGCAGTGCAGTCTAACAGCCATCTGTCATCTCATCATTGATTAACCAAGTAAAAGACAGTGGATGAAATGCAATTAACTTTAATCTACTCGGGGGGGGGGCAGGATGGGAGGTGGGGGGCAATTTTATAAACAAATAAAAACGACCACGGCTGTGTTTGCTGACTCACCTACAAAAATGAATTATCACCTTAGCTTCTCTCAGCTGTCAATTAAAGAACAATAAATTATTCTTTTTCCCCAAGTGTTTGGTTTTCAGTTCTTCAACGTTGTACCATATATGCATTAGGGGGCAGTAAAGCATCTCGCAAGAACCAGTGCTTCTGGTAAAGCCCCAAGAAGAAGAAACAGGAAGTGGTTAGGTAAATTCACTGACTATTGTTAGGCCTTAAGCCGTGTCATCTTGTAGTTCATGCTCTAATCCATAGTTTGGCCTTGGCTGACGAGCAGTGATCGCTGGCTCACCTGCTGTCCAAAATACACCTGGAATATTCCAAGTGTGCAAATGTAAAACAGTAAATGTATGGATTGTTCTGGAAGACTTCCATAGAAGAATAAACAAAACAAAACAAACACATTGAATAAAACAAACAGGAATACAAACAGAAACTACATATATTTAGATAACAGGATGGGATTTATTTATTTTTTTAGAGCTCTGTCTCACATGCTGTGGAAAATGTGTTTTCTTTCTTCAACAGTATCAGACAGAGCACTTAAATACCCATAAATAATACTTGTTCAACTTAACAGTTTTATTAAATATGTGCAGTGGATTAAGAACGGTTGGGAAACACTAGTGTAGAGTATCTCCACCATCGCCACACAACTGGTGGCAATAGTTTGAAGTCACTGACCCCTTGTGGAGAGATTGTACAATGCAAGCAGGACCATAATAAAACCAGTGGAGGGATCGGACGTGAACTAAAGACAGATCATCCATCCTCCATCTCACACCGTGTCTTTTCTTTGTGTATTTTTCTAAGTATATGTGGTTGGACCAAAGCTTGGCTCAGACTGTGGGCACCAGATGTTGAACACATACAGTACAGCCGGTCTGTTGTGCTGCCCGTCAGTCATCTTAATTGTTAGTACTATAACTACAGTACTAACTCCTGGTACAAATGACTGTGCCAGTCATTTTAATGTTGCCACTCTAACGTTACCAATGCTGTCTCTTCCTGTCACTCTCAGAGATCATCATCATCATCATCATCATCATCATCAGCATCTGTATTGTTCACAGTCATGGGTTCACATGGTGTCAGTTTACCTGCTCAGACACAGAGCCGTGCTGAAAACCACAGCTCAAGTCACAGCCCTCTCCCCTGACTCCACCCAACTTCACCCAGTGGTAAAAGTCAGTCCATTTCCAGCCAGTCAGAACAGGAAGTCCAATCCACTAACACCTAATCAAGACTACTTCAAGGTGGGACTAGTCTGCTGATTTAACAACACTCAACCATCAGCTACACAGTGTTCAACACTTCAGACCGTAATTTAGTGGACTGCAATTAAACTGCTCATTAATTTTGACCTTCTGTTATTAGGTTAACCAATCCCATATACTGTCTGGAATTCTGAGGTTGGTCAAAAAAAGCTACCTGATTAGATAAGCAGATAGACAGACAGATAGATCGATCGATCGATCTGATTGATTGATTGATTGACACAGACAACAAGTTGTCAAAGCTAGAAGGTCAGATAGAAAAAGAAAAGTTTAAAAATAAAGAAAAAAACATATCTCATATACACATACAGTATATACATTTTCACTCGTTCTGGACAAGGATTCAAATCTTAATTGCGGTTTATCTTATTGTTCTGTGCAAAATTCAGTAATGAATCAAAAGTTGTGTATCATCTACATTTTCTTTAACAAACAACAACAATTCTTTTAAACTTGAGTTACTTTTTTATCAACACAAAGAATGTAGCTCAGCTTGTCTTCCCTGCAGGTGGGGTTAACACAGTCAGTCATTCATTATCCACCGTTTAATGTTTTGCAGGTTGGCAGGAGAGCTGGAGCTGACCAGGGACTGGAGAACTGTCCAAGGAGAAACAACATAATGATGTTAAATAAATGGTACAGTATTTTATAGTGATTTAAACCAGAACACGCTAAAGTGAGACAGCGCTGGTCCGGCTACTGCTGACCTGTGTGACCAGTGACACTGACACAACAAACCCTAACAAGCTCTCAGTTTGTCACATACTGTATATGTAAAAAAACAAATGCTTAAAACATTCAAATTGGACACTGCAACATAACACAAATGTATTTTTGATGTTTATTTGGTGTAGGATGACAGTCAGTGGATTCAAACATGTCCAACTTGAGGTGAGCTTTTAATAATAAATGTTAGAGTAGAGTAGTAGAGTAGAGTAGAGTAGGGCTTTATTCATCCCCCTTGGGGGAAACATACTAGTACAGTAGGCAGTGCAGAAAAAGAGAGAAGAGGAGTTAACACAATAAATAGAGTAAAAAAGAACTAAAAAGCAAAGAGCACTCAAAAATTAAAGTAAACCTTTAGAAAAAAATATACATTATAAACAAGAAAATATACATATTGCACTAAAAAAGTGGCAGTGAAGGGTGCAGGTAATCAAGGGGGGTGCAGGTAATCGAGGGCAGTACTGCAGCACTATGATGTGCCAGTTTATTGTACAGGAAATCCCTGGACACAGCACTTTTATTGTTTCAAAGTATAAAAAAAAAATGTCCCTTTGTCCTCAGTGAGGTCGATCCATTTCATTCTATTTCCATAACTTCACCTTGTTTTCTGTTCCCTGGCATAACCTTCAATATTTGTTTGTACTTTTAACAGTGCCATTCCTGATGAATCACACATTAACTCATTATGTGACGCCGACTCAAACCGAAGTGACTCCTGCTGCTCCCTGATGTTTTTATGTCTCGTCTTCTTTCATTATGAATACGCTGCTGCCCTGCTCCTGAATGTACATCTCTGCTCTGTGGAGACGAAGCTGAATGAGATCCCAGGGCGCTGCTCTGCACTAATGCCCTCGCTTCATCACACTGAGCTGCACTGATTTCACCTCACAACACAACATGGTGGACATCTGAGGCTGCGGCTCTACTGGATCGGTCCAGTAGGACTGACCTCTGGAGAAAGAAGTCCAAGTGACACTTGAGATTTGGATGAATGATTCAATAATCTTGTCAACAGGAACTCAACAGAGACATTTATATCCAGAATGTTAGGCCGTGAATAACATCGACACTTTCCCTAATTCTGGAGTGGCAGTGTGACATGTTTGCTCTCATTGCTTCAGAGTTTAAACAAGATAAGAGGGTGGAGGTGTGTGTTAGCAGGCGAGGATGCGTGTGTGTGTGTGTGTGTGTGTTCATGGTGATCTGGGTGTGACATCTGCTGTCAAACAGAGGGCAGAAGGCGACAGTTTAACAATGAGACAACAGAAAGTGACCCAAGAAAAACTCAGGTGTGTGTGTGTGTGTGTGTGTGTTGACTCTCCCGTCAGCCCCGCCCACACCCTTTATTCATACAATCCACCTTATCTCACAGCATGTTGTTGTTGTTAGACAATAATATGAAGCAGGTTTAGTTCAAAGCTGACCTGAGATTTCTGCTTTTGGTCACGTTTCCCATCAAAACCTCCGCTGCTGTTCAGATATGGTTATTGGTGGGTTTGGTTTCACGGAGAGAAATGTTCAGTAAAACTGGATCTACAGGAGCAGGATTTAGTTACAGACCCATGACTTCAGGGCAATAAAGGTTTGGATTAGCAACCATGACTTGTTAAAAAAAAATGTCTGTGTGTGTGTGTGTGCATACACACCTCCCTCCTCCCAACTCCACTCAGACAGGTAGCAGTTATACAGGTATTCTGGATATTCTCGCTGGGTTTGTAGAGGGAGGAGACGCAGGAGGAGGAACGTTGGGGAAGACATGGCAACACGAGCCTTATAAAGACAGAGTCACACCCTCCTGATGGCCTGAGTTCAGCTCTCCTCACAGACCACACTGCTACTGGTAGCAGCAGCAGCAGCAGCAGCAGCAGCAGCAGCAGCAGCAGCAGCAGTGGCGGTGGCGGCGGTGGCAGCCTGATAACAATGCTCAGCCTCATCCGATTACCACGAGTCTTCACCATCAATCAAGTACCCAAAGTAAGTTCATCTGCCATGTGTCTTGACTGGACATTCAGACTGCAGAGGTGAGCTTCCACAACGTCACACTGGAGATGGACTCAACCAACAATGTTCATGTGATTTATCATCAGACACCCTAATGGCATTACATCACTGGTTTCTCTATTTAAGTGCACTTTAAGAATTGGATTATTGTTTCAGTCAAAGTTCACTGGGCTACAGTACATGTGACAAAAGGAAGGGAGATGTCTCAAAAGACTGATTCATCCTGAATTGTCAGTTTTCTACGAAAGGAAGGTTTGACCTCAAATTAATTTGTCAGCCTTTGGTAAATAATCATTGTCATATCCTGTCACCTGTCTAAAATCACACGCTTCGCTCAAGTTTGTGGCACACGGGTTTTTACCTTAAAGTGATATTTTCAAAGTGGCTAATTGCTATCAGTAGATAAAAGATGATTTTTTTTCTGCCTTTTAACACAATCCTTCCGTCATCCATCTTCTACTGCTTGGTCCTTTCAAAGGTCACGGTGTGTGCTGGAGCCAGTCCAAGCCCTCACAGGGAAAGGGCAGCGTACAGTCTGGACAGTTAGCCAGTCCATCACGGGTCCACAAGACAAACAGATATTCACACATTAATATTCACATTTATTCACATGGTCACATTTTTTAATCCTGCATTTTTGTTGCTGTGAAAGGCACGTACAACACACACACACACAGGGCATTCACACAATATACAAGAAGAAAAAACTAATCTTCTTCCCTCTCCTATATCCTTATATAAATAAAACATCATTACAAATGCTACGCAACATTGAATTGTTCATTTCAATGTGCTCAAATCAATCAACGTTTAAGCCAGTCAATACCTCTGAGGTATTTCTTTCCATGTGTTGTTACTACTAACTGAAGTGTCAGTGTTGATAATGGTTTGATTTTACTGAGAAACGTCCGCACGACAGAGAACTAACCGTGGCTTCTCTCCTTTGAGGTTTTCCATGAAGAAAGCATCATCTACGGGTACCGTCATCCTCGCAGCTCAGCCACAGACTGTGTCCTCAGCCTGTTCCAGCTCACCAATGAGACACTCAACATCTGGACCCACTTTCTGCCCACCTGGTACAGTAGACAAACGATGCTTCTTTTTTTGTATTGGAAGTTGTACGATCCTTGTTTATTCTTCTCAAACGTTGAAGAAGCAAAGGGACGACTGTGCTACTGTACAACAGGAATCTTGCAAAGCTTGTACAGCCTTGAACGTGCCTCAACCTTCAGGATGAAGTTAAAGATAGCATACCAAGACAGGTTTCCACCAGAGACAAATAATAGGCTATAAAAACAGAACAACACTATGTGAACCAAATCAGTGTCATTTCCTAACTGTTAATTTGTCAGGACAAATGCTTCAGGCTCCACTGACCTCTAACAGGGGGGAGATTATCAATGTTTGAACAGAAATCATTGTTGCTTCAAACAAACCAAGGTCTTGACTATTATCATCAACCAGGAAGCTCCCATTCAACTAATCAATAATATATTTTTACAACAAGACATTAACACAAAATTGCAACTTTGAGATAACATAATGAAAATGTATTTGTGACTTGTGGTTATGCAGCCTTCAGTATCTGTAAAACCCAGCACTGTCTGACCTGAACTGAACTTTACAACACGTTAAAATGTTTTGCCTGGAGAAACTCTTCATTAACATGTGATTATAATTTTTTCAAACACTATAACAGTCTAATAAAAAAGCTACTGTTTTTCGATGTAGATGCATAAAATCCAGTTATAGGCAAACATGACAAGTGTCAGACTGGAGGATTAGACTGAGTGACTGAAGACTGAAACTGTCACAGCTGAACACCAAAAACAACAATGGTGTTTTTGCTTTTCATCTGTTGAATTTTCTTGTTTTGTTTTGATGTATTTCACAATACATCATACTTCACAAATGTGTTTGTGTGTGTGTGTGTGTGTGAGTTACCTAAACACTACGATGTATTTCCTCCCTGCTGAGCTTCCAGTTGCCTCGACGGCAGGGTCTCCACAGAGAGAGTTTGTGTGTGTGTGTGGGTGTGTGTGTGGGTGTGTGTTTTGAGACTATATACACTACCTTGGGTGTTTGTGTCATGGGGCCCAGCATAGAGCTGCAGGGCAGGCTCTAATGAGCCGTCTTGTTCAGTGCATGTTCAGTGACAGAGACAACATGGATAATGTAGATTTATTAATGAGGTGCACTGAGACTGGGGGAGAGGCTGAGACATAAACAATGGCCTCTATGTTTTAGTGACTTTTACATGGGAGGACGTTGCAGGTTCATGCATTTGTATAGGGACGTCTTCCAACCAGAAAGTCAAGGATCCTAGGCTTCACCAGTGTGATGGACGGTGTATTAGAACAGGTGGATGAAGGTCAGGAGTCATTTGGTGCATGTTGGTGGAAGTGTTGCGCAGTATGGCTCACGTAGGAGGAACAAAATAACGACCATTACCAGCATGCGGTCGCGCTGAAGTTTGATTTCAAAGCCTCCCAGTAGTAGTCAGGGACATTATCATATGTAGAGTAAAAGAAGAGAACGGACCATGACAGGAGATGGTACTGATGTCCAGGCACAACTTCTAATTGACAGCTACAATACTCAACAGAAGCTCGTACTATATGCAGGCAACAGCGTTGATCACAAATATTTTTTTTGACAAAGGCTGTAACCATGCTTATTATCATTACATTAGAATAACAAGAATTCTATTACATAATGTCAGCGATGCCTGGAGGCAATATCTTAGTCAGTCATGTTACCAGCCAATTCCTCACTGTTATCATAATATGTTTAATGAAGAAAATCACACGGTTCACCCAGCCTGCCTCCTCTGACAGGTACTTCCTGTGGAAACTGGTGACAGTGATCTTGATGCAGACGGTGTGGCTGGATTCTTTCACGTGGCCTCTGGTGGTCTTCCTGTTCTCCTGCTGCGTTTATCCACTCGCATCCAGCTGCGCGCACACCTTCAGTACCATGTCTGTGAGGGCACGCCACATCTGCTTCTTCTTTGACTATGCAGCACTCAGTTTCTACAGCCTGGGTGAGTGGAACTGACCCGGAGTCAGGGGTTGAAAATGTACTGTACCAACTACACTAACTAACACTCACCCAGTCAAAATAAACCTAGTTTGGGGTCTTTATCAAGAATAAAAATGATTAACATTGACAATGTTGGAGGAGACAGACATGACAGTGTTTTGTGAGTTACATTTTTAATAAGAAACATTTTATGAAAATGTTTTGCACTAGTTTTGCATGTCATTGTGACAACATACTGACATATTCATTTAAAGATACAGTGCCATATAAATAAAGAACCATTTTAAGCATTTTCACCCACATTTATATCTATGGTCAACCCCAATCCTAATGGAATTACCAGTATAAAAGTACTAAACACTACACAATATACAGTATATTCCTACATATGTTTGGAATAGTTGCAGTTTTACTGTAAAAACTTGAGCTTCACAGTCAAAGCTAATATCTAAATAATGATTCTCTGCTGTGATTGTGGATGTATGACACCAACATAACAAGGAGTCTGTCCCTGTGTTCTCTCTGAAAGTATCTTTGTAGCTTAGCATTCCTTTCAGATCATATCATCAGTTTAGAATAGTTAATAATTCATCATTCAATAGTTAATAGCGTGGAGACTTGGTTGAGAAGTTGTTTAAGGATCGAAGTAAAATGACCAGGGAAGGTTCAAAGGTTTGGTCAACCACAAAAAAAGTAAGCTACAAAAAGTAAAGTAAACTGCTAAACATTAGCCACAAAGTAGGTTAATGCTAACTAAACAAATGAGCTAAAATGACAGCAGAGTAGCTAAGTTAGTTATTAATTCCCCAAAGAATAAACAGTTTCCCTCCAATCAGGAAAGTATCTTGGTGTCAGTCAGAGTCAGACTGCAGAGATATAAACCAAATCCATGTTAAAGGGAATCTTAACAGACCACATGTGGATGTGAGTGTTAGTGTAAACAGTACATCATGTGACCCGGGGATGGACTGATAAAGCCATCACGGGTGTGCCTCTTCCTCACCCAGTGACTAATAGAAATGGTTTCAACTAATCTCCCCCTCCTCCCTTTGCACCTGCAACAGAAGACTCCACACAATAGGGTCACAATAACTGAACCAAAAGCTGATAGCAGCAAGTGTCCCTGATAAGGACAAAGAAGAACTGTGACCTCTCATCTATGATTTGTTTTTAAGTATTTTAGTTCATACTATGTCTTTATTGACTTTATTTTCTTTTTATTCTCATATTCCAAACTCTTAGTCCACTTTATTGCCACTGTCGAGTCTATTGTCAGCTCACTGGGCCACTTTGCTGTTTATTTGTTGTGTTGCAGGATCAGCGATCATCTATTCAGCCTATGTGTTTCCAGACAGATGGGTGAACAGTTTCTTCCACCGCTGCTACATGCCCATCGCTGTGGTCAACACTGTCGTCTGCACTAGTATCGCCTGCTACTCCAGGTACACTGACAGGCTGTGGTTCAGTTTCAGTGGTCGAACAAAGTAGAGCTACTGCTTTGTTGTTGCTGCTGCTATCACCTTAGCACTGATGCCGTTGTCAGTCATTGAAATACTAGAACATTCTAGTGGTTGCTAAATGTCTGGTTCTTAACTTGTGAAGTAATTCTCAACCAAAATACCATGATTGGATGATTGATTTGTTTGAGATGAAGCAGCAATGATAGCGGATTATATGGATTTTGTCATCTGTTTTGTCATCTCTGTGGGAAACTACACTGTTCTTTGCACCTTCTTCAGTTTGTAGTTTGTTTTCCTCCCCAGACAGTGGATTAATGTTGTTTTTTCTTCTGTCCTCACTTCTCTCTCCCTCTGCTAAGGCTTGGTTTACCATTTCTTCAATATAATCATGACACCATTAAGAGGTAAAAACAACACCGAATTAATTCTGCTTTCCTTACGGACTGTTTGTGTGTCTCTGTGTGTTCTGTCTACAGTTGTAGAAGTAGTGACTTGTCTTTAAACCAGTGATCACAAACCTTGGAGAGCTACTGCAAGGGTACAATGTAATAATAATCAAAAAGAAAACTAATTCTGCTCCGTCAAGTTCAGGGACATACAGTAGCAGACACTCTTCTTACCATTGTCTTTGCACCCATTTAAATATTAAGTGTAATTTATTAAGAAAAGTACAGTAACAGTACAATATTGACCCTCTTGTTGACTAGTTTTATTTTTAGAACATACCCCACAGACACCCTACGTGGTCCATGGGCGTGACCAGGTGACGCCTGCTTTAAACTAGACTTCCATCCACAGATGTTACACACTGAGGAGTCTTCAATTCCAACTCAGATTAATGTGTGTGTTACTTCATTGTAACTATAGTGACCGAAGCCTAAACAGTGATTAAGTCCAAGTGTAGTTTTGGCTGGACAGGGTATGGAGCTAAGAGCAACATCAGTGAGTCTGAGGCCCACTTTATTATTACTTACACAGCAAAAAAAGAAAAAAAAAAGAAATAAAAAAGAGCAGTTTAATGCTGCATAAAGTATATATTACTTTATTAGGTCAATTATCATGTGGACATAGACAAAGTGACGGGTTGCAGTGAATATCCAGGACTACTTATTGTATAAGGTGCATTCTAAACAATGACTGTTGAACCTTATGATGGGTTGCGGCTCATCCACAGTGCAGCTCTATGTCATATGACATTAGGCTGACATGGGTAAGGAGATGATTTGTAATCAATTCAACATTAGATACGGGCTAAGCTAATGTGTGCTATAATGATAAGTGCTTAATGATCTGTGTTGAGTGCTACACTTTAAGCACAGAGATTTTAGTTTGCAGAGGGCGCTATTTATAAAGCTGTAAATTGTGAGGAGTTCAAACATCCTCTTCCCATTGCCTCCATCTAGGACTTTTTAATACTTCTGTTCACACACTACATTTAATCTAAGTTATCCTACCATGTTGATTTTATTGTTACAGATGCTATACTATAATAGACACTGTACACCCCCACCCAACCCCAAAATGAATTTTCCTTATGTATGATGACTAAAAATTGTGTTTTT
>NW_007585114.1:79257-98222 GCF_000523025.1 Cynoglossus semilaevis | reverse complement strand
CAAATGTCTCAGAGTTTTTGCCTTCGCCTACCCTTACCTGTTTGACAACATTCCTCTGTTCTACAGGGTAGGCACGCGTCTGTGTACCTCACACCCAACACATCCAGTCAGGAGAGTGTGGACATACTGTCTACTGATACTGCCCACATTAGCTAACATGTCTATATTTAGTCCTTGACTTTATACTGCATGGGATAAAACTAAAAATATAGATACTGAATTAGCTGTTTCCCCTTCAAGTTGACCAACATTATATATATTGTTGGTCAATATATATCAAGTTGACCAACATTATATATTACTTTAAATTCTGCAGCTAGGTGCTACAGAAGCTTAACTTAGCTAAACACAGACACATATATCAATACAATAGATTTCTCCTACTGCTACAAATTGTACAAATGGACAACAACAACAATAATGATGTCTGTGTTTGTAGGTGTTTCTATGTGAAGGAGACGGCTGCACAGCCAACGACACCAACCTCCTCCACTACTATCACATCACCTTGGCTTTTCTCACAGGCTTCCTGTTTGCCACACACTTACCTGAGCGGCTGGCACCTGGAAGCTTCGACTACATAGGTACAGTAGAAGAGAAACCTGAAGAGTTGTTCATGTACAGGGATTTGTTCACCAATGCATGATATGCTAGTAGAGTTACTGTGTGAGAGTGAGTGAGTGTGTGTAGAAAGTAGTGTAGAAAAAGGCACATATTTAAAATTAAAACAAAACAAACTTGTGTTCAAGTCAAATTGACATCATTTAAGATTGCAACCTATTAATATGCTGTTATACCAACAAATAGCTCACTTCTAGATATACCCGACTGATCAATACATTCAAGAAAATATTAACAACAAAACAAAAACAAAACAAAATATGTAATTTTGTTTACAGAAAATTGTAATTTTTCGTTTCATCTAACATCTAACATAATCACCTCAGACAAATTACATTCAGTCATATTATGTTTCAACATTATTGTCTGCACTCTTCTGTAACCAGTTCCACGTTTAAGTATCTGCTTACTTGCTGCACCGTAACATAACTCTATGGCTCCCTCTGCAGGCCACAGCCACCAACTCTTCCACGTGTGCGGCGTCCTCGGCACACACTTCCAGATGAAGGCGGCGGAACGGGACATGGCCTTGCGCCGGCCCTGGCTCCTCCAAAACTCAATTCCAATCACGCTTTCAAACTCGGCGGGTGTAGCACTGCTGAGTGTGGTTGTGAATTTGATTATTGTCATCTCCTACAGTCTCCCGCTCCTCTGTGATTCAAAGAAGAAGTTTGGTAAGAGTTAGAAGAAATCCTCAACGTTGTTCTGTCTTTGATGACAGAACCACAAGTTAGAACTCAGGGTTCTCATCTGCACAAGATGACAACAACAAAAAGTTTCAAGAATCAACACAGAGAGTAAGCAGAATAGACCTGCAGTCTTTGCACAAACAGCAGTTATGTACACATTTTACAACAACATCCATCCAAGCTGCACTGAGTAAAAGTCACGTGACTCTATAGATCCAAAGCTTTGATAATAGAATGAAAAATATTTTGAGCTGGCTGCAAAAAAATGCAACTCCAACAGAGTTGTCATATTTATAATTATTGTGATTTGTAAGATAATTGACATAAAGTATTTTTGCATTGTGGTTCTGTAAAAATAAAATATTGTTTGTATTATGCCATAATAATATACATTTGAATGCAAATAACTTTAAGTAAAATGTGTGTTTTATATTTTCAATAAACCTAAAATCAAAAAATGTGTGATATTATTCTAACGGGGATTTATTTTGTGTAAAAAAAAATTGTCATTTTTTTTCCTAGATGTGAAATTATTTTATTAAATTTATACCTTTTTATTGTTTAAAATATTTTGATGTGGCTACAAATATGTTATGATTTGTTCTCCTTCGACTGTTAACTTGTTGAACTGCCCAACAATGTTGCTATGAAAACATGTACTGTACTGTAGGGGTATGTCTATTTAATCATTTAAATATCCCTTTGCTCCATCTTGCGGTTGATCCATGCCACTACACGATCATAGTTTCTATAGAAATATCGAAAACATTATATATGTATACAAATAAATGAACTGGGCGTTTTTAAACCAGTTGGTTTTAAACCAACCATCATCAAAGTCTCAGGCTTAAACATTATAGAGATGGAGGCTTGTTGTCAGTCGTGTATTAGTAGTTCATTTTTGTGTAACCTAGTTCAAATATACAGTCATCGGTTTCTGGGCCGACGTGTGGCCTGGCTATGTGTAATCACTGAATTGATTGTGTAATCGTGATCGATTGGTCACGTCTCACACGTTGTGGCGTCGGTTTGAGGAAACAGACGGAAGCTCCTCCTCCTCTTCTTCTTCCTCCTCCTCCTGCTGCTGCTGCTACTGTAGCTCTGTCAGATACGTTTCCTGTTGCTGTTATACTGTAGTTCAACACTGATTCCTGAGTTTTAACGTGTCCGACTGGAACTGTGAGAACGATAGAGTTTGTTATGAAGTCGGGATTCGTGCGTGTCCTCCATCTCCCGCTGCTGCTCCTCCTGGTGGTGAGATCTGCAGACAGCAGGTGTTTCTGTCAGGTGAGCCTCACTCCATAGTTCCATCTGTCAGTGTTTTTACTCAACCTTTAGCCTTGAGTTTGGCTTATGTAGTAATGTGTATTCTCTTTATTCACTCTTTAGCTCAATTGCAGATGTTAAATAATTGGAAAATAGGTTGTTTACACCAGAATAAGTCAGCTGGACCGAAGCCATCATAAATGCCAAGCACGTCGAGATGAAGTAGACTAGAGAAAAACTGGTTGTTTCAAATCTATACACATTTAAGTTATTTATTTGTTTATTTGATAAATGGTAGAGCTTATTTGAATGCTTACAAAATATAACGACATTAAAACCAGAGAATTGTTCTCAAATGGACTTGGTTGCAAGAAACTGAGAAAAAGGTCCGTTAAATTCAGGGGTGTCCTCAGGATTGGCCCCTCCCACCCATCACATAAAATGGTCTGGGGACCACTACTGTCAAAAAAACATTTCAACCACAAATTGATAGCCACGAGAACATTGTCGATTGAAAATAGCCATAAGAAAAGAAGTAAAAAGGAAGGAAATGTAACTTGAATTTTGCCATGAGACAAAACATAGTTCGTCCAGAGAGAAGCTAATGCTAGCGAGTAGTAAAAAGGTCAGCAATAACTGTCACTAAAAAAGCTTTCTTTTAAAAGCAAAAATGATCAAATTCAGTGCTCAATGAAAGTAAAACACTAAACATAAATTAACTACATATAACAGGATGAGTCAAAGGCAGACGTGTGTGTTATTCTAAATCCAGGTGACAGGTAACCTGGACGACTGTACTTGTGATGTGGAAACCATCGACAGCTTCAACAACCAGCAGCTTTTCCCCAAGCTACAGAAACTGTTACAGTCTGATTATTTCAGATTTTACAAGGTGCAGTACACTAACGGACACACAGAAATACACACAGACATACGGTTACTGATCTGTTGCATATCAGGGTGTTGACTTTTGACTTGTTTTCAGGTGAATTTGGATAAGCCATGTCCTTTTTGGGTGGTCCAGAGTCATTGTGGTCTTAGGGACTGTGCTGTGAAACCCTGTTCTCCTGTGAGTCCCTTATTGGTTACTTACACAAAATTAAAAACTGGAAGGGCTTGAGTTGGCCTAGTTTAATTTATTTTTAATTACACAAAATTAAAAACTGGAAGGGCTAGAGTTGGCCTAGTTTAGTGAATACGCAATTATTTCTAGAATGTGCACACTAGTGTTATTGTATGATTATTTTAGACCACACAACTAGGTAGGAAGAAACAGCTCATTTACTAAACCTTGTTACTTTCTACTTACACCATATGTTCATGTCTGACTAAACTAAACTGACTGTTTACAGAGTGATGTTCCAGAGGGAATCAGATCATCGCACCAAAATAAGGTGAGTCGTTTTTTTTAATAATAACTCCAGAGACGCCAAAGCCACAAAACGTAACATTTTCTCTTGTCTGATTAGTACTCAGCAGAGGCAAACGAGGACCTAGAGCAGTGTGAGAAGGCTCATCATCTGGGAGCTGTGGATGTGTCATTAAGGTGAGTTTAATTTTACTTATTTTTAATGTAAAAAAAACAAAACAATATTGTGTTGAATACATATCAATATCTGTTTCCAAAAAACTAGTGAAAAACAGTGGAATTGAAGGAAAATTCTGCTCTTTTGTTTACCAGCAAAGAGACAAAAGAAGCCCTGCTGGGCTGGAATAAATACGATGATGACGCTGAGCGCTTCTGTGTGGCTGATGGTGAGGCAGACATTATATTTGGTTAAAAGACTGTAATGTGCCATATAACATATATGAGCAGCATGTGAAGACATGAGGTTGGGGATGTGTATTCCATACTACTATCTCCAATGGATTTGATGAATTGGCCCTTAACAAAGTTTTTAAAAAAATAGTAAAAACAAAAATGAGACAATGTATGACCTCCTGCTGACTCACTAAAACGTTTCTCACTTTCAGATGAGGAGTCCCCAGACGCACAATACGTCGACCTGCTGCTGAATCCAGAGCGCTACACAGGCTACAAAGGGCCTGAGGCCTGGCACATCTGGAACAGCATATACGAGGAGAACTGTTTTAAGTAAATTCAAACAAAAATTAAATTAATGGCGTTCAGTATTGAGTAAACATTTTATATCTAAAATCTATACATCTAAAATTATGTTTTTCTGTAGTTGTATTGCCAGTAGCTAAATTGACAATGGTGACTCTCTCATCTCTCATCTCTTATCTTATAGACCTTACACTGTCCAGCGACCACTAACTAACAACCCCTACCAGAGCAGCACAGGAGGTGAAGATAAGAGACGTTTTCTCAACATGAAAACCAGACTCACATCTTTTGCATCTTGTTTCCTCTTTTAATAACAGTAACTTTACTTTACAGGAAGTCCTTTCTACAGCTGGCTGCAAGGTGAGCTGATGTTTTCCATAAAGATGAGGTGCATCTGACACTGATTCTACAGATTCTAAAGTGTGACACAACTATAGATGAAGTGGAGATTATTTGTCTTTCAGGTCAGTGTGTGGAGAAGAGAGCGTTCTACCGCCTCATCTCTGGCCTCCATGCCAGCATCAACATTCACCTGAGTGCACGATACCTGCTGGAAGGTGAGACATAAATACCACAACTCCTCTCTGACTCAATAAGAGTTGCATTCATCTTCTGAGAGCTGTTGAATGTTGTGTGCAATAATTTTGTTTTTCATTCACAGACAGCTGGCATCAGAAGTGGGGTCACAATGTAGCTGAGTTCAGACAGCGTTTTGATGAGGAGCTCACAGCAGGTGAGGGGCCCAAGAGGCTCCGCAACCTCTACTTCCTGTACCTGATAGAGCTGAGAGCCCTGGCTAAAGTGCTGCCATTCTTCGAGCAGAAGTCTTTTCAGCTGTACACCGGTCGACCTGAGAAGGACCGGGAGCAAAAAGAGCTGCTCCTGCAGGTGCTGCAGCTGACCAGGTGAGTCTGGGGTCTGAGACTGAGACATTTGGCTGCAACCAACCTCACTAAACTACTGGACAATAGTTGACAAAACCAGTCATTGACTAGCTGTTTCTGTTTTGTTTTTTTTGGATACTGAATTTATTTACTTAATTTTTTTATAAAGTGTGATTGTTAAACCGTGCAGTTTGTGTTTACTCTTTCAGATCATTTCCTCTGCACTTTGATGAAACGTTATTGTTCGCTGGTGATGAAAAGGAAGCAGCAAAACTGAAGGTCAGTTGCCCTTCATTCAGAAAAAAAGATGCTGGTTATTTGTATTTTCTACTTTTTACTTGAAAGATTAATGATTTTGTTTTCTGTAATCTGAGCTTTAAAAGTTTTCAAAATCCTATGTTAATCTAAACCAGTATTTTGTGATTTTTTCATCATAATTTAACAGAACAGAAAAGTCAGATTTACCTTCATTGCCTGGTACTGCAGCCTTGTGATAAAATATATTTTTATTTAATGAAAATACTGATTCTCAGACCTTTACACTCATGTCTCAATTTTACCATTTTGTGGTATTTCTTAGGAGGATATTAGGCTGTCATTTCTCAACATCTCCAGGATCATGGACTGTGTTGGCTGCTTTAAATGTCGACTGTGGGGTAAACTGCAGGTGAGAGTGCAGACGACACGGACCATTACAACAGCAATCTGGTCGTAAATTTAAGTGCTGTCATTGAGGGTCTAACAGAGGTAGCCATCGTACTATTGGACATATTAGTAATAGTGACATGTCGGCATCATGCAAACATGAGCTGTGTTGTAATGATAAAACTTCCAACCACAGACTGTATAAAATGTGTAAAAACACAGCATATGTTCTGGTTTATCTGGTTAGTTTGTAAGCCTGGGGGCAAAGCTGACATCTTTAGATTGTGTATGTGTATTACATGCTGTGTTGTGTGTTTACAACTAAATTCAATTGTATTGATAATTTTAACATAGTAATTAAATTATTGTTTTCTCTGACGGTTGACTTTGCATTTATGGTTTAGTACTAGAAAGTTGCATCAGTTCTTTGTATCCATAACAAAATACCAATTCATTTTATTTTTTACTTTCTCTCTGTGTCAGACTCAAGGATTAGGCACAGCCCTAAAGATTTTATTCTCGGCGCACCAGATTGAAGCCTTGCCCACTTCAGGCAACCAACGACCCAGTTTCAAACTCAGCAGGCAGGAGATCGTCTCCCTGTTCAATGCTTTTGGACGGTGAGTGTCAGAATGATACCATTTGATGATTCATACCATCTGTGAAGAACTGTGTTAGCCATAGTCATGCAATATGATGAAATAACAAGTGCTGTTGATGGTTGGAGTGTAAAAAGCTGATTTTCCAGATGTTTTTCATTAAAGCAAACAAAAACCTCAAAATTGAAAAAGCTTTTGGGCTAAAAAGAATTTTTTGTTTGTTTGTTTTGTTTTTGCTGGTTTTTAATTTAAAATCTGGTTGATTTGTGTATACCTTCAAATTCAACTGTTTGAAAAATGTTCCACAGGATTTCAACCAGCATCAGTGAGCTGAAGAATTTCAGGAGGCTGCTTGCAGAGGAGCGATGACAGTTTGGAGAGAAGGTTGACTCTGTCTACTAACTTCTTCTCTCTTGGGGACAATCGCCTTGAACCACTGACTTAAATCACTGCTGCCTTTGTCCTGCTGACTGATCTGTGTTTAAGACCGAATAAGAAACAGGCTAATGTTTTGCACTTTGTCAAAGAAAATGTATATAAAATGACAAATGAAAGACTTCAAAATTTTCAACAAATAAAGAATCTGATTTTTACAGCTTACATGCAAGCAGATGTATCTTAGGCTTCAATTCTAAAGGATAAATCCAGCGACTCTTTGTTGTAGCCTTTCTTGTTTGCACTAATGACTGTTGCACTTCCATGTGTATTGTATATTGGCTTTTTTCTTCTTTTTTTATTTTTATTTTAGAAACATCTTTTGATTTATTTTGTCTTGTCTAATGTGAATCTATTACAAAAAATAAAGGCCACATAGAGGGACGTTTTAGGACAGTTTTTTCCTGAGGATGGCGCTGTTTTGAAAGAAAACTCCAGCAGAACTTGCTGATTAATGCAAAAATCACACAGCTTGGGCAAATTAATTTATTTTCAAACAGGAATAAACCGGATGTGTTATTAAAAATAAGTTGTATTTCTCTCAACGTAATATATTTATATTAGAGTATTGTTTAAAAAATTAAAAAGGATTTAACTTCATGTGTGACAGAGGGTGGTTTAAAGTTTACTTGGAGTGGTTAGCTCAAGGTTTGTAACCTCAACGGCTAAGAGTACTGTGTATTCTATGAAGATTTGTAGGATTTTGTAATTGAAAAGCAGAAGTTTAATTAGTTTCTCACACTCTTCGCTACAAAGTCCTTTAACAAAAACATAAATTTTACAGCCCAAGGGAAATATTTCGCCATTACTGGCTCTGTTATTAAGAACAAATGTGTTGTTTTGTAACTTTCAGTGTGTGAACTTTTCTATTTGAATTTGAGTACGTGGCATACATGGCAAATGTCGCAGCAGTAAACCAACAGTTTTTGTGTTGCCTTGAAATAAACTCCCTTTTTTTCTTTGTGGACTTTGGTCTGGAAGATTGCGTCTATGAAACATTTTCAGTAAAAAAAAAAAAAAAAAGACAGGTCAAAGTGCTGTACTCCATACCTCTACGTCTACACATTAAGATCTGAGTTGCCCTTTTAACGTCATGGGCAATTTCTGTTTCTTTATAGTACGAATTTGTATCGATATTTTGTTGTTAGTGACTTCTGTCCACAGTAACAGTTTCAATGGCCGTCTCTCATGCAGGTCAGTTGTGTATTTTTTAAAGAAATCTTTTACTGATGATTTTACGTTTTCCGACGGGTCTATGAAGGCATCATAAAGCTACAGAGTCTGCGGCGAGTAAAGGGTTAACTGTGTAATAGGATGAATGGATATTGTGGAGAACAGCATCTGATTACAGCAGACGGACGGCAGTGCAGAGGGGGAGGACACTGTATCTGCCAGCTGAGGACTACTTCTGTCTTTTCCGAGCAAAACACTGTACTTCAGTACATTTTTGTCTCAAACTCGAGGATAAACTTTTACTTTTCCAGCGAGAAACTAAGAAAAACAGCCAAACCGTCGTGCTGCTGAGCGCACGGATCCCAGAGAGGAGCTACGGCTAACCTCGGAGTAAACCAGTGACATGTCTGAGTTAATGGTGGTTTAAATTAAGGACTATCCTGGTTTCTTTCTCTTTCTGAAGACTCACATTTGAACACCTGGTAAAGGAAGACGTTCTTCAAGCTCCAGAAGGTTCTTCTGGATAGCTTCAACAAGTAAGAGATCTCACCTGTTGTCCATCAGCACATGTTTGCACCTGCAGTTAGTTAGTCATTGCAAACTGATCAGACCGAAAAATCGTTTTGTACCGATTACCATATTCACCGGGAAGATTTAAAAAAAGTTTTAAAAGTCCGAGTTTGATTGGTACAGCCGAGTAGCACGAAGAACTAATATAGTTTTATTTAAATGTAAAAAAAAAATGCCGTTACCTGTTTAGAAACAGAACAACCTGGTGAATCAAATGAATATTCTGACATTTACCGTAGATAAGGAATTTGACTAATTTTATAGCTGTGTCTACATTGAAGAGTTTATATGATTACTGCCTCATTTTAGACCTCGTTAACATTTTACAAACAATCCAATCCAAAACAGGTTTTTGAGGTATTGGCATTAAATCATTGTTTTGTGTGCTGTGCTCATATGGCTTTACTTGTCAGCAGATTCCACTTCGCCAGTAGCAAGAGAATTCTTTCCTATTTCTTACACACTTTACAAGTGCATGCTGGGCCACCAGTGGTTGGCGCGCGGCTTGTTGTTGTCGAATGTTTGCATAATTGACAGCAAAACTATCCACAATGAGCTCATGGTTATTTGTAATAAATTTGCCAATATGTTTTGTAATTATTTCCCCAACATGCTCTCCCAGTTCTGTAGCCGCCCTGACAGTGGGACGGGCTGGTTCAGTGGACTCTCTGTGTGCAGGTGTCAATCATTTTGACCAAGTAGTCGAACCTGAAGGGAGGATGTTCTTCTACTGTGTCTCTGATTGTGTTTTGGTTTAAAATAAAACTCTTATATTTGTCACCAGAGGATTAAAATGGCAGTCGTGGTTGTCAGTATACCTTTGTCATGTTAATTTGGATGGTTGTTTCCTTTTTACTTCAAAAATGAAGTAAATTGAATTCTACTGTGACCATGACGTTTGCAGGTTTTGTTTTTACATATCCTGTTCCCCTTTTAACACCAAAGTCACTTGCCCTATATATTGTTGTTGTTTTATTTAAGCATTAATAGTCAAAAAACACTAAGCTTGGTTTAAACTAACTCTATAAAGTACTATAAGCTAACTCCAGTGCTTTGTGCTCATGTGTAGCATTTACAGTAATCCTCCACCCTGTTGCATTTTGAAATAACCCTCATCTTTACTGACTTAAAGCATGATATAAGAGCCTCTGTCATTACAATGCCATTAGTGGGGTCCCCAAGTCCAAATTTATGAACCCAGTGGATGAAATCAGAACTAAATGTGACAAGTGCACAATCTGGTCAGATGACCTGCATCATAGAAAATGGTCTGTTGTTAATAAAACTCTATTGTTGTAGGAGCTCCAGTGGAGCAGAGGGGCAGAATCCCTCCCAAATCCCCCCCAGCTCGCTACATTTGGCTTGTAAACTTTAGATCCTTCCAAGTGAGTTGAATTTCATGGAAAGATGAAATATGTCATTGCAGAATGTTAAGTCTCCCTTAGACGGTCAGCTGTCCTCTGGTTGGCCCACGTTTTAAAGGCTAAGTTAACAACAGGAGATGAGATGTGAGGTGCACAGCGACAGGCCGTCCTGGGACAGGAGGATTATTCCACTACAGTGGAGAGAAGGTTACTTTTTTCCATGGAGTCGATGGAAACTACTACATACATCACATGTATTACCCTCCTATAAAAACCAAAAGACCTGACCTGAGATCTGCTGTGAACAAAGAACAAATCGTCTATAATAATATTGCATCATTTTGTATGTTAAAATACTGTAATATATATATTTTAAAAAACAATTTGGATGTTTACAGATGAATTAGTACATTTTATCTCTTTTTGTCATTTTTTAATTCCATTTTAATTTGCCATAATCCAAGTGATTATTTTTGTACATTTTCTGAATAAATGTGTTTAAATCAGTTTTCTAAAAAACAAACCAAACATATATGTACTGTGACCTATAGAATACACCCTACCCTACGTAAAAACACCAGCAGAAGTTGACTTTCAGTTGACTGGGAAAAACATGTAACAGGTTGTGCCAAGCCAGTCGAGGCGTGTGTGCAGCATGTTTCTGTGTATACTGGGCAGCTGGGAGCTGGAGGCGGTCGTTACCCAACTTAGCCTAACTGATGTGGTTGAGCTGAGGGAACAGCTGTGTGTGTGTGTGTGGGAACAAGGCTGACTTGTCCTTTTTCAGACATGGATCTCTGACATTTTCTCTGGTCAATCCCCTCTGTTTCTGTGACTTTTCTTTAGTTTTTTTTTTTTGCTGTTTTGAAATTGATGGAGTCACTCTGGAGTGACTGTTGGACACTTGTGAACCACTTCCTATCAGCCCCGTGACAGCCACATGTCTGAACATAATGTTACCCATTTAAAAAACCAGGGGCAGAACAGACAAACACCCAAATCCTTTACATGGATGACATCAGTCACATGTCTTGATCTAGGTGTCTGCCTTCCAGCTGTCTTAACCCAGAATCAGTGAGATTGGTTGTTTATTTATCAAGCTATGCTGTTGCTGAATTGCAGCAGATAATTCCAGTGAGAAAGAAAGGGTTAGAAAGATGTGCTTATCAATTCCAGGCATGTTTTTGGTGTGATAAGGATGATGAGTGAGATAAATGGTGCTTTTATCAAATGACATGGAATGTCTGGCTCATTGAGACATTGACAGAAAACCACTGTACTTCATCAACAAAGGTCAAAACTAATTTAAATAATTCATTTTTTTCACATTGTAGACGCTTGAGACATTTAACTAGTAACCAAAAAGCTGTGTGTTTGTTTATATTATATGATGAAAAAAATTGAATTATTGGACCAGCTACTTCGCAGATCAGTCGTCCTGCACAAAACTGTCTGTGGCTTTACGATTTTGATGCATTTTACTTAAAAATATATTAAAAATATACTTGCAGTGTAACTGAGGAAGATTAAAGGTTAAAATAATTTTCTCTGTTGCGTTTGACTAAAGTCATTTTTAGCCTTGTTATATCTAGCTGAATCAAACCAGTTCAGACCAAGAGGAATATGATTGACATCAGATGATGAAGAATATACAAAGAAGACAAACAGGTTGATTCCAAGCCAAGCTTCCTTTCATGTTTTGAGTTTCTGCTGCGGTTAATAAGTTATCCAACTTCAACTTCTGTCCTTCAAACCTGAGGTCGTCAGTCACTCTACAGTGTGATGTGCAATCATTACCAAATGATTATATTAACTATTTCTTAACTAATCTGCTTTTGTTATTATCAGGAATGAACTACTAACAAAAATTGACCCATAAAACTAACAGCCTTGTCTAAACTCGTTGCAGGGGCAGGTCAATTTAGAGGTGTGAGAGAAATGCTATGACCTCCCCATTGGTCTGTGGCTCTTTCATTAACTTTCCACACCAGGCTCCATGTGTGGCATTTCACCTCCACTCCCAGAATGTGCCACCTCGGTGCAGCATGCAGCCATATAAACTGGCAGTGTGCCTGTGGTTTTGGGTCGGAACACTGTCCATCCGCGGGGGGACCTAACTGCACGCTGCTGGTCTGCTTCACTGACTAACAAACCTGTCTGTGTTTTTTCCCTTTGCTGCTGCTCCTGCTTGGTCTCCTCCACAGGGATCTCCTCATCGTCTGTCCGTTGTGTCTGCAGCACATAGAGACAAAAGTTGTCTCCTGCGTGGACATCTGTCCATCTCTGTTTTGTCTCTGTTCAGGTAAGTTATGCTGCATGGAATTAGTTATTTCTTTGCAACAGGTGAAGAGTTGATTCCATTTGTTCATAGTTTAGCTAGTTGTGCTAGTTGGACCACAAAGTACAATATATTCCACCACATTATTGTGATTAGAGTGTACGAGTCTTTTAGTTTACACCAGCATCTATATGAAGCTACTGAAAACTAGGAAAGGCTAAAGTCTACAGACTCTCAAACTCTTATTTAGTTGACCAAGCTACTGAAAACTAGGAAAGGCTAAAATAATACTTTATATAATTTTTAGGTCACACAGTCTACAGACTGTCAAACTCTTATTTAGTTGACTATCAAAAAGGGTGACAACAGGCATTAAGTCCCCATAATTTTATTGAGGTATTGTTCTTTAAATTCCTGAGCTCTGTGAATTACCAGCATTAAATACATTTCTGGGTGTGTGTTTGTTTGGGACATTTCTGCATGACTGTTGACTTTTGTGCATGGTGGTTAATCTGACACGTTGTGATATGCTTGGATGAAGCCTTTATCCACATCATATCCTGTTGTTGGACTCACTTCACTTCAGTGTGTTGCGACCAGAGCTGAATATATGTTGGACCACATTTTCTGCATGTAAATGTGATAATGTTGTGATTTTAGTGTGATGAGTGATGTTATTGACTAAATATATATATAAAAAATATAATATATATATATATATAATTGGTCAATAACATCAATATATATAATATTATTTTGACAGACATGACATAAATTTGCCTGACTTGAATGATGAAATGAAACCAGAAGTGTAGGATTCTATAAGCTTGTTCTAAAGCTTGTTATACTGTTGGATTTACAGCTTCTCTTTTGGGCTTTGGAAATTATTGTTAGCATCTTGCAATTTTGGCGGCCTCTGAGGCTTTGACACACGGCCAGTTGTTGGCAGAGGATGTGCAGCTGGAGCAAATAAGTGTTTGAAAGCCCTTCTGTTTGTAGACGCTCTGAGACTACAGACACTGCTGTATACAAACCTCTCCTCTCAAAAACCAAAACTCTGCTGGAATGTAGACCAAGCACAGGAGCTTAGAGAATGATAATCCTGCAGTTTGCTCCATGCTTTCCACTGTATGTTTGAGGTCCGACCTGACCTGCTGCAGAACTGCTAACATCAGTTTTAATGCCTGAGTGAGTTTTCCAGTGCAGCTCATGAGCCTGTTATAGCCTCTTATTTGGTCACACCCTTCTCCATCCATCTTTCAGCTGCTTTATTTCCTTCTCCTCCTCCTCCATCACATCTTCCTCCTCTCTGGCCTGACCCACTTCTATGTAAATCCAACAACCAGTACGTCTCTGCTGTATGTCCCACCATCACCCACCTCCTCAGCTGCTTCGTATTAGATCCAGATGAGGCTGCTGTCTGTTGAGTGACACAATTGTGTGGCTGTAATCCTCTTATCAGCTTTAATCTGAAAATCCAGGTTTTAATTGAATAAAGAAATATAAAGTGGGGAAAAAAATCAAAAACAAAAATAGGCCTCTTTTCTTCTGAAGCCTTGATTTTGATTCTCGGTTTAATACTTTTAAATTCACCTTTTTAAAAATGTATTAAAGATAGGGTCTTTAATACATTTTTAAAAAGGTATTGTGTTTTTAAGTCGGTAATTAAGATTTAAAATGTTTTTGTCCTGTATTCAGTAAAAACAAACAAAAAAAAAAACCCAGTGGTTATCTTACTTTAATCTTACTTTGATTTTCCCCCCCCCATACCAAGCAGGAAAAACAACAAGAGATGTGAATTAAGAAAACAAGAAAACTATTAGTGAGAGTGAGACAGAATTGATATAATAATAAATGACCACTGGACACATGGTGGTGTTCAGTCAAAGGTCTTTCAGTCCGTTTAAAATGATAAAACTACCATCATATTACATTAAATGTCACTTATATACATTTTTTATATCTGGTGTGTATTAAATCAACAGGGCAAAGCTAACGTTTAAAATTTTAATATTTGCCACTGAAGGCATTTTAAAACCAGTTCACAGAATGCAGACTGTCGCTCTGGCAACTTGGTGTGTTGTCATTGTCACAGCTCAACCAGTGACATTCCTGTCTTGTGCACAGGAGGCCAATGAAAACACTGAAAATGCAGTAGAAATTTAGCAAGCCTATCAGAATTTTGCATCATTTCTAATTTAGTGAAATGTTCGTACAGGAAGTTACTTGCTGCTGAATCTGGTCATGAACTCGGGGATTTTTTTGTTTCCTCTTATCACGTCTTTGCATTTTTCCCTCCTCTTCTTTGTCAGCCATTTCTTTGACCTTTGAAATGTTTTTGGTTAACGTGTTGTGAAAACAGCTGTAGAGGCTTATTATGTGTCGTTGTGTTTATCACAAATGATTCTGCTTAGGATGAACTGCGTTTTTTGGACTGAAAACTGAACTGAAAAAAACCTGAAATGTACTCATTACTGGCCTGTACAATAATGTACAGACCTCTATACTAATGACCAGTAAGTCAAAGGGTCAAAGGTAAGTGTTGGTAAATAGGTGTGTGATAGGACAGAGGGGATTGAACCTGCAGTCATGAACTGTTGTATAGAAATCTCCAGAAACACTCAGTGTGGACAACATGGTTGTAATGCGTGACAACTGATGAAAACACAAAATAATAATTAATAATAAGGATTTTAGTCAGTGAAGCTTTAAATACTGAAAAATATAAATGAGAACATGAATTGTTTTTTTTTTAATAAAATATGTTTCAGCACTAGCTTGTGCTGACAACCTTTTTAACATACAATTTAAATCATGAACACAATTTCACAGTCATGTCCCGAGGAAATGAGAACTATATGAATGATAATGAACTGATGTGATTCAGTAGCAGCGTCTTTACTGTTGGCCCACAGTTTACACTCTGTCAGGTTTATTTACTTGGTGACTCTTCATCCATAAGAAGTTACTGCTGGAGTGAAGCTCAAGTGCTTTTCAACAGCTGTGGTTTAGGAATGGCGAGGGTGACACACTGCGTGTGTGAAGATGCAGCCCTCATCACAGCTGATGGTGTATAAATATGGACATGATGAAACCAAGTGTCTCCCTCTGCCTTAGAGGACTGGCTTTTCTGCCAGACTCCTGTGAGAATACAGTAAATGCCTTGTCTCTTAGTGGACTCGTATGCACCTTCATTTGTGTAGTGTAGCTTCAATACAAGTAGGTAGGCAGCCAAACCAACATGCTTTCAGTGAGCCGCACCCAGATACTCACACACACACACACACACACACACACACACACCGCTGATACAGGAGCAGTAATTAGCACTGAAAGGTGAAGTCAGTTTTCTCATACTCACTCATGTTCCAGCATGCAGGTGGCAGATATTTGTGCTTTAAATGTACTTACCAACTATCTGTCTGTTACCCACTGACCTTAGACACACACACACACACACATTCACAGGTCTCTGCTCATTTCCATGTTGCTGTTTCTGTGCAGCGTGAAAGGGAAATTAGACCTCAGTCGTCTTTAAAGGATTAGCAGCCATGTCTGAAACCTGTGATGTTGTGCACTCGTGTTGTTGAGCGTCATTGTGTGTCTGGTGGTGAACGTCGTCAATCCTCACAGACACACACATCAAACCTGATCTTGGTCTGTAAGCCTCCTCTTTCACCTCCTGTATTTTGCTGGTCTGTAATTGCACTGGTTTATTTAGACTCACTCCCACGTTGATCCCAGCAGAGTTCACTAAGGAAACCTGTTTGTTCCCAGTGCATAGATCATCTGCTGCCTATTTGTACTGAGAGGGAACATTGTGAAATACAGGGAGGAGCAACAATAACACGGAACCTCAGTCCTGTTGAGTCAGGCCCTACAGTTCTTTAATCCTCTTGTGATTATTTATATGTTAGCTTATAATTTTTGGAATGACAGTCTCCACAGTCTGAAGGCCTGATGCCAAATGCATGTCACAAAATAGCCTCTTACTTGAATTTAGAGTTGTGGGGGTGGGGACTTAGGACGATCTCAGCAGTCATTGGTTGTGGGTGAGTCACACCCTACAGTTTGCCTCAGAGTCACACGCAGGTATACAAAAAGGTGTCTAGAATCAAACTAATATCTGTGGTGAATTTGTTTTTGACCTTGCACACTTCATGTTATTTGTGAATACAAAATACAAAACGACCCTGGCATTTTAGGAGTGAATTATAGTAAACCTATCACCCACACCTGTCACCAGTTGACCAGCTTAGAATCTTTCCAAATGTTACTTTAGAATATTTGATATTGATTTTTTGCATTTTGCCTGTGAGATTAATGTTAAAGTAAAATAAAAAAAATTATAACCAGTGTCTCCTTCTATCCTGACTTGATGGGGTTAAATTTGTTGGTTGGTGTCTGGTTGAAACAGATTCCTGCTCCGTATTGGAGCGGATGGTTCAGAAAGGACATCAGTGTTTGTCAGGGGCCAACAGTCCACTGTTGTAGAAGGAAAACTGGGCCTCGACATGGAACTGTGTCGGTAGAGGAGGTGGAGGAGACACTGCTGCTCTGAAATACTGAAAATAAGCAGCTCTCATTGGCCTTTTTTATGGAATATGTACATAGACATGGTATCTGTTTTTTTTTAATGTTTTTTATTAATGCATTGAAACATCTCTGTATTATTTATGTAGTAGTTATATGTAAACAAGAATTGTATATGAAAAAAGGCAACATCTGTTATCTAGAACACCAACTACCAAGTTTGTTATTGTTCAAACTGATAATTAAAAGTAATGAATGTTGTGTTTGTCTCTTCAGTCTTGCGTAGCCGCCATCATTCCGTGCTGTAAGGCCGACCCCAACATGTCATCCAATGGAGACATCAGTGAGCTGGGCAGCTGTGACAGCTTCTGGGAGGTAAAGTAAAAAAAACACGTACATGCATGTACCCCTAAATATAACCAAGATTATTTTTGAAAAAATATATTTTTTCCTAGTATTACCATAAGTTGAAATATATACCAACAGTGGAGGATATTCAGTATGGTATTTGTGTATTTGTGTTTGTGTGTGCGCAGCCAGGGAACTACAGAAGAACAGTCAAGAGGGTTGACGATGGCAACCGTCTTTGTAACGAGTTGGTCAGCTGCTTCCAGGAGAGGGCCAAGATAGAAAAGAGCTACGCCCTGCAGCTGAGCGACTGGGCCAAGAGGTGGAGGTGCATCGTGGAGAAAGGTCAGTTTGTTAAAACATATAGGACTCTGGCTAGATAGCTGTTCCCCACACATTAATATCTGATTACATTCAGCTTTGATTTGTAACGGACCTCGTTCACTTCCCCCAGGGCCTCAGTACGGTACACTAGAGAAGTCGTGGCATGCATTCATGCAGGCAGCAGATCGGATCAGTGAGCTGCACCTGGAGCTTCGGCAGCATCTTGCCGGCATGGACAGCGAGAAGGTTCGAAACTGGCAGAAGGAAGCCTACCACAAGCAGATGATGGGAGGATTCAAGGAGACAAAAGACGCAGACGACGGCTTCCGCAAAGCTCAGAAGCCCTGGGTCCGCAGGCTGAAGGAGGTGAGCGGGGTGGGAAGAAGCCATGGTGCCACACATGGTGCCCAGTTCACAGACACACACACACACACACACACACAGGCCACAGGTTGATGATCACTGCTTTATACTAATATTTCAGGGTCTGGTTTTATTGGTCTTTCATAAATGAACAGCAAATTAAGGACATATTTACTGTTATTGCAGTACAGAGAAACTTTAAACATTTAAGCTGAATATTTAATATTTTGGATGTGTGTTTGTGTGTGTGTGTGTCAAGGTGGAGTCCAGTAAGAAGAGCTACCATCAGGCCAAGAAGGAGGAGTGGACAGCACTGACCAGAGAAACGCACGCCAAGGCTGACCAGGCAAAATCTCAAGAGGAAGTCCGCAAATTCACGACCCGAGTGGAGCGCTGCAACCAGGAGTCTGAGAAAGTAAGAACTCTTACACACACAGACACACACACACACACACACTCAGTCCCATGTGGGGCAGTCTGGGTGTGGTATAAACTGGTACAGAAAAACATACGTGTCTGTGCTTTGAGTTGAAAACATGACTAGACTCGTCTTCTCTTGTTTTTCTGCACTGAATAAAAAAAAACCAACAGCAGAAACTAACAAAAAAAAAATTTCTGTGATATAAATATTTCCCGTAGCACAGATTTTGAACTTTGAATACCACTTTTTCAGTTTAATAAATGAAAACTGTCACTCCATTCCTGTCACTCTCCCGTCCAGACAAACCCAGTGTCACCACTGTTGTCGTGTGTGTGTTTCTGTGTGTGTCAGGCCAAAGAACGCTACCAAAAGGCCCTGGAGGAG
>NW_007585114.1:76614-79247 GCF_000523025.1 Cynoglossus semilaevis | reverse complement strand
CTGTAACCCTCGCTACATGGAGGACATGGAGCAGGTGTTCGATCTCACTCAGGAGGCTGAACGGAAGAGGCTGCGCTTCTTTAAAGAAATCCTTCTAGAAATCCACACTCACCTTGACCTGTCTGTCAAAGAAGGGTAACACACACACACACACACACACACGTGTGTATCATCCCTTTTAAAAGAGTCTCTTCTCTGCCTCACTTCATGACAACAAGAATGAGCACAAGGCCTCGTGCAGAAATGTCACTGTGTATGTGCACATGTGTGTTGAGGTCGTGCCCAGAGGTTAATACCAAACTCCTTCTGTTGTCCATTAACCACTGAGCTCTTCCTCTGTTTGAACAAGCTCCTGTTTCCAGGGCAACACTGATTGGAAAAACTATATTTGTCCAGATATTGCACAAATTCAACAGTTTTACTGGTCCGTTGATTCCTAACTTTAAGATGCCTTTCTTTACTGGCATGTACTGATCCTGGGTCAGCCCAGGTATTTAGACAGTAAATGTCCTCATCTTTGATAGTGTTTTTGTCATCCTTGCACTATTTACAGGCATACATTTGATAAGAACTTTTTTTTAGGTTTAAAAAAATAATTGAATAATGATTGACAGTTATTCCTTTCCGTCAGGTTTAAAGACCTGTACCGGGACCTGGGTCAGACCATCCAGGCATCCAACGACACCGATGATCTCAGATGGTGGAGGAACACCCATGGTCCAGGCATGAACATGAACTGGCCACAGTTTGAGGTGTGGTATGCATGTCCATAAATATGTATAAATGTATAGACATTACACACACGCACCATAGTTTGTGTGTGTGTGTGTGTGTGTCTCAGAGATGAGAGATAAGGCCTTTTATTGTCTGGCTGTTGTGAGTGGGGTCAAGAATGAAGGAAAAAAAATGCGCATTCATACACGTACAAATGTGTTTACTTGCTGATGTCATAGAATGGTGCAGTAAGTGCAAGTATTTACTGCCATGACCACAGTATGAACAAACGAGCGCCGCTCTAATAACTAATTGACAGCTTTGATGACCGTCACTCATCACTATGAAATTATTTTTACTAGTTGTGCAAAGATCATCCTGATGATGATGATGATGATGATGATGATGATCCTAAGTGAAGGCGATGAATTTCACTCAGGAATGTGTCCACGCCCTCTTCTCCTGAGACCCATTGATAGACTCACTCTGGACTTTGTGTCATTCCCATTCTTTGTGTGAATAGATCTGCAGACCTGTTCTCACCAAACAATGGAGATAAAATCAACCGGATTCTTTCTTTCTTAGACTAAAACTGGGTTGAAATTTCAAATCAGAGATTGAGGACAATGCAGTAGAGAAACAGGACCACAGAGTGGTGAAGAATAAAGGTGTGCTTCTATAGCTAAACTAAATTTGGTCCTAATGTTGTTTGGATGTTGAGGTAATGAAAAATTCCACAGCAGGGAGATTAAAAAACACTGAGTGTTCATCTGTTTCTAGCTGGGTGGGAAAATAACCTGCTGTGACTGTCGTCTTATTTACCGTCACTCACAGTGAATGAGCTCATGAGTTTTCTAATCTATTAATACTGAACCACAGAGAACTCAAGTTCTTCATCAACCTGGAGAATAAACCAGTAACTTCCTTGAACACTTTCTGTTTGAGGTTTGAATTTATTTTTTCCCCAAAACTGAAAGTGAATCAGAGATGTTGGCGAGAGGTTATGAGTCTCCTCTGCTCTCCGGAGAATCTTTTGGAATTCTCACAGGCACTGCTGACACACGGAGAACAGAGAGTCATTGTCCAACTCTAACACACACGTTTGTCTCCCTGCTCTAGTGGGGACTCTGGGCCTTCATTCATTCATAATTCTGTCAAAATAAGTAAAAGTACAACCTTCCTCTATAATCGCCCCTTTGAATTTGTATTCATTTGTAAATGTGGCGTCCTCTGCATGAGTGCTGTCACTTCTCTGTTTGTGGAGACTTTTAGTCCACGCACACACATTCTCACACACACCTTTAATACAACAACGCTGTTTGTTCTGTTCTCCTCAGAGACTGTAAATACCAGTAACTGTATCCTCAGCCACCTACCACTGGCAGCACCCTGTCATTACGGCTAGTGTGTGTGTGTGCGCGCGTGTGTGTGTTTTCAAGTTAGTGTTTATCTGGGACATAGTTTCAGTGATTTTTCTACCTCTGCATTTCCTTATCCACAGAACTTGTCCTTTGTCGCTTTATTTACTAAAAAAAGAAAATTATTGAAAAAAAAAGTATTGTGTCATATATGGTAGTATATACATGATATAGTATTTCTTTAGAACAGCAGTCGATCTGTCAGTTTTTTCCTTTAGATCAGGTGAGAACAGAGCTCGTCGTCATCATCTGTTAAATTATTCAATACATTTATTTCCACGGCCTTTATTGGTTCTTTAGCTGGAATTCAGGAACAAAACGACATTCTGACAGTTTATCTTGTGCTTTTATTTTTTTTTTACTAATTTAACATATTCAGGAAACACAGCGGATGTCGTATAAATGTATTTTTCAAAACTCAACTTCATTTTACTTTTGTGTTTTTTTTTTCTCCATGCCACACAGGAGTGGTCCCCAGAGCTGGGTCGCTCAATCAGCAGG
>NW_007585114.1:68340-76607 GCF_000523025.1 Cynoglossus semilaevis | reverse complement strand
GAGGAGGACACGCTGAGGAGAACGTGGTCACTCTCACCAACATCGTCTCCTCGAGTGAAGATAATGTTCCACCGAGTCCCATCACCATGGAGACCAGCAGGTAAGAGGTCGAGTTCTCATCAGAGCTCTCTGCTTGTTTGGTTTTTACTGTATTTTATTGGAGAACAGTTTTGTCATGGATTAAACATCACTTGACAAAAGGGGTGTTTTTTTTTAATTGCATTACTACAATCGACCGACTGTACATACGTGTGAGTGTGTGTGTCAAGTTAGTATGTAGTTTTCTTTTTAACTATTTCATATTGAAGATCAACACCTTGTGTTTAACACAGTTTAATTGGCAACTAAAAAGTTAAAGTTAGTTTTTGTCAGATGTGTGACTAAAAGCAGCTCTGTGTTTGTTTTGGTCTGATTGTTGTGACCCTCTCTCTCTCTGTCCCTCTACCTCTCTCTCTCGCTCCTTTTTTCTCAGGACAAAGGATTATTCCTCAGACTGGTCAGATGAGGAAACTCCTAAGAAGGCACTGGCGGTGAACGGTGTCGGAGACGTGGAGGAGGATGAGGATCAGGTAGTGGGCGTGCCCGTCAAAGCGCTGTATGATTACATTGGCCAGGAGGCTGATGAGCTCAGCTTTAAAGCAGGTATTAACCCTTACTAATGCTCATAGATGGGAGGCATCTGAGGTTTGGGGGGAAGGAAAGGGTGGGGGTCGATTTATTGTCATATTTTGCTGCTAATCATTTGAACATTATATTGACAAATGAGCTCAAGTGCTCAAACAAGTGCTCAAATATATATATAAAAAAACAAAGGGTCTGAAAGCGTCTCAGCAGCGCCACCAAGGCCAACCCAGGTTGCATATTTTATGGATACTGAGTCAGACATTAGCACTATCATTAGCATTATCTATTATCTTTTTCTATAAAGTCAGTATATATGTATAAAAATGTTAATGCCATTGATGCTGAAAATACTATTATAGTTGATAAACCTACTTGAGGAATACTGCAAAATGCTTTAGGTGAAGTTATCAGTTCAGCTGCGGTCAGAGCCTCAGTGGACATGAGACGATGCCTCCCTGAGTAGTGGTGAACTCTGACCATGCAGCGCAGTGTAAACACACTCGGCCTTTACACTCAGCTCGTCTCTGCATGTCATTCACCTCAGGCTTGTTTTTCTCTGAATGGTTCCAGAGTCAGACAAAACCGTGAATTGTCTGGTTTCCGTGTGACTTCAGCTGGATCATGACTCTGTACCTGCACTGGTGTGGCGTGTGTGTGTTTGGGTGTGTGTGTGTGTACAGAGCTCATGCAGCCAAACAGAGTTTGTAAAAAAAAAAACAATGAAAACTTACAAAAACAATGTGTTGCATGAACTGACAGTGGTAACAATTAGGTAAAAACCAACAATCAGCTGTGATCAAACATTAACCTGGTTGAAAACCCAGTTTTACTCACATTTCACATACACCCACAGAAGTCTGAGTTTGTTCCTTCCTATTTCTGTGGCAGATTTTTCAAGATAATTTTTCCTAAAATTATCAGAAAAAATTTGTTTATCAGCATTGAACATGTAAAATCCTTTACATGAAAAAGAACTGAAGTCTGCTGTTTGAATAATCTGATTGGACGCTGCTGTTTCTAAGGTAGGTTTGGTAGTCAAACTTTTCAAGAGTTTTATACTTGCTGCTTTAACACTGAGAAAAGTCCTCGAAATGACTGGAGCAGGTTCATTTTTATTGAGAAGGGACTGAAGTGCTGGATTTTTATAATGGTTCACATTATAAATCATATACTGTGTATATACTGTATATATATATATATATATATAAACCTCAATATATACTCAATAACAATGATTTATCCATCTTTGTTTAGAAACAGGAGAGTACTAAATACCATTGTTGTTGTTTAGTTATTGATGACTTGAATATTAGAATATATTATTTGAATAATATGACATCTCATTATTATAGTATATATATAAAACAGTTAATTTATGAAGGTCTTTTTGTTTATCCATCTGAACCCCAGCACCTTTTACCTTCTGTATTTAGTAGGAGCAGCTGTTCAAGCTGTTACTTCCTTCAGCCTGACTCACCCACCGCCCTCTCCCCTACAGGTGAGGAGCTGCTAAAGTTGGGTTCGGAGGACGAACAGGGCTGGTGTAAAGGTCAACTGAGCAGCGGACAGGTTGGTCTCTATCCTGCTAACTACGTCCACAGCGTCTCCTCCTGATGCCCCCACCCCCCTTGTGGTTCAATCAGCCAATCGTTCTGACGACAACCTGCACTGTCAGGCTCGTAGTGGGTGAAACTACGAGTCTCCAGCAGTGTTTTGAGTTTTACTTTTGAAAAAACATTTTGTGGAAAAGTCCTCGTTCATTCGTTTTCCAACCTGGGAAAATTAATTAATTAATTTTGAATTCATATAAAGAAGAACAACCACCAGGAGGTGCTCTTAAGAAAGTGGAGCAGAAGAATTCCCCACATTTTGACTTCTGCTCACCAACGTTACTTCAGGATATTTTCAGGATGAAGCTGAAGTGAAGACCAGACATGCTATTTATCAAATCCTTGAGATGTTCTTCTACTGGGTGGAGACGGAGAAAAACGCTGAAATACTTCTTTTGTCCTATGAAGACTATAGATCTCATTTCGACCAATGACACTTGGTCTGAATGTTTTTTTCTTTCTTAAAGCAACTAAAAATTATTTTTCTGGAATTCTTTTATCTATATTTTCCTCCTCTTTCTGTTCCTAATCTGTATGCCACGTTAGAAAACAAGAAATACTACAGGATAAGCAGCGTCAATTGTTATCTACAATATCTACAGCTTTGGAATTTCCAAGAGGTTTAGTTCAGACAATCAACAGACGATGCAAAGTGGTGCGGTTGATTTTAAAACGGGACTTCTTTTTTTTTTTTTTTTAAACCTCTGGAGGAGCTGTTCCTCAGTACTGCCTCTAGCGGGCAGCAACTCTTTCTCGTCTCTTCGCCGTGTCCTGCTCTCTGCTGTGGCAGCTGCTGCTGCTTTGAATCACAGAACAAACTCAGTGCCTTGAGGCCAAAAAATCTGCGTGACTGCTGTGCCGACTGAAGAATGATCTGCTGAGGACTTTCCACCCTGACCTCAGGAGAAACCAGCAGATCCTCGGGAACATTCACAGCTTCGGTCTTTGGTTCTGCAGACAGAACTTTGTCACATTCACTCACTCATAATAGTTTAGTTTCATAACCTTTGGTTATTTAGAAGACCTCTGTTCCTCCATTCATTTTATTTCCTTCTAACGTCTTTTCTATTGTTTATACTGATTTGTGGTTGATCTCATTTAGAGGCTGACATTTTTAAATTTAATTCTTTAAAGTCAAATTATTAACACGCTGATTTCTCTTCCTTGATTAACTTAGAACAGTCTTTATTTAAATGACAAGCAGGGAGTCCAATCTGAATCATTCAATTTTTTACATTTTTTTTTTCTGTCTTGCTCATAAAGCACACATTTTAGATGTGGACAATATTAAAACATTTTTTTAAGTTGCCTTGGCTTCAGATAAAACAGACGAGTGTCCAGATGATTAGGGATGTTAGAGAAAATTAACGCTGCTGCTGCTTTTTCTTTAATTTTTGTTCCTTTTTTCACAAAATAATTTACAGTAAACTGTAAAAAGTGGAAGCAACAATAAAGTGCTTTCTGCCCTGAAACTATTTTATTTGCATTTTGTTGTCAATTCATAGGTAGTTTATTAAAACTAACACTGTTTCCAGAAAGGGTTTAGAGTTTTAGAGAGTTGTCCACAAATTCAACATTAGTCTGTTTAAAAAAAAATGTTTGAAGGAAAAGTGTTTGTGTACAAATACAACAGTTTTACCTGACAACAGAGGCAGAAGTACAAAAATCGGCAGACATTTTTTATTAAATCTTCAATTTTCAAAGGGCAAAATGAAATCGCACAACACTTGATTTGCATTGTCATATTACATGGTCAAATATAAACTGAAAAAGTATGTTGATATAAAACTGAAAGGATTGTTGTCTTCACTCTAAGGCCAACACTTATGAGACCGTGGATCACTTAAAGATCAACTCCCGCTTCATCAGCTCAGCTTCAAGTTTAATTTCATTCTATTCACTTTTTTATTGGAAACTGTCAATTTGCAAATGTATCACTTTGGAAGTAACAGTTGTTCATCATGAGTTTCACATGTTCACACTTGCAAAATGTGCAAGTGTGCAACACATTTGATTAAAATAAAACAAAAAATGCCTAGAAATTTTAGAAAATTATTTTAAGTAAGCAAATGTCAGAGAAAAAAAAAAGATTTTCCTATCTCTCTGATGCATCGGCATAATTAACATTCAGTGTTTTATGATGTTCTGCAGATATAACTGTTGATCAAAAGTCTGTCCTCCTATTGGTAGTTTCTCTCTGTTCTTGGCTGCAACCAGAACAGCCAGCAGTTACCTTAGCTTTGCCTATATGTATACCCACGCATATATAAAAATACACATATGTATATATAAGTACGTACATCTATGTACATATACATATACACATATGTGTAGTGCCCAGTCTGATGTAGTTCATACAAAATGAAAGATGAAGAGAAGACAGAGGGGGCGCTATAATACAAACACAAAAAGTATACATTTAGTCCTTATGTTCTACCAATCAGTTACTGAAAAATGTAATCTACAAACAATAAATAAGGCCGCACATTAAAAAAAAGTGCAATGAAATGACACCTAATTCAGTTTTAAATTAAACAGGTTTTTAAATGACGCTGGACACCATGAGCAGAATGGACTTCTTCATGACTGCTGGGAGAAAACGTGGACTCAGCAGGGACATTGTGTTTGTTAGCTTAAAGTTTTGCCACAGATTTTTCTATGTGCGATTTGTTGTGGCTTCAGTTTCTTAAGAAAGAATGATCTTTAACATGCTCCGAAACGGCATCAGGAGGCGAAAAAACAATCGTCACATCAGAAGGATTGAGTCAAAACCAGAAAGATTCTGGAGCTGATCCAGATGAAGAGCACATACTCCAAAAAGAAGAACTGTGTCCATGGTAACGGCATATTCCTTCAAACCACTCAGGCTCTATTGATGTTTGGTGATGCCTCGAGTTGAAGAAGGTGACGGAGAATTTACTTCAGTGATGGAGAAATATTTGCATTTGATGCAAAGGTGCAGCAGCCATCAGGTTTAAAACCAACCAGAAGATCGAGACATGGCACGGCTGCTGGCGCTGTGCAAACAAAGTATCAGTGAAAGTAGAAGAAGAAGAAGAAGAGGACGCGATGAACCTAGTCTTTTTCTGAGGCCTTCTCAGACCCTTGTCTTCTACCGGTCCTTCAGTTCTCTGGTCACTCTCTTAGTGAAACGACCGCACAGCAGCCCCACCAGGAAGAGGACGCACACACTCAGAGCAATCATCAGCAGGATGTAGTTTTTGGATGGTGACGTCATCACCTGCACTGCTAGGTCGGAGAAGCCCTCTGCTGGCGCCACCTATAGGTTGGATGTAAAGTAAATTAACTTCTGGGTACAATTGTGCTACTTTTATCTAAAATCCTCAACTTTCCATATAAGTGCGACTGTTACGTCGGTTTCTAGCCAATAATCACCTGTCTAACTATAATATATAACTATAATTCTCACGTTTAGTCTTTTTTATTGTTATAAATGTATTTAAATTTCCTGCTCTTTCTGAGGAATTTTAATTTGTTTGTAAGCGAAACATGTAAAATTTCCCCTTACAAGAAATTTTATATAAAATACTTTTAAAAAAATATTTCTGTATTTAAAACCCCGGAGGAAACTTTTTTTCGGCAGATGTTTTACCTTTGCGGCATAGCTCCACATGTCGATGCGGTCTTGAAGTCTTTTCTTACACTCAGGCTGCAGACGAATCCTCTTGTCCTGTAACGCCTCCATCAAACAGACCATTTCTGAATGGAGAGACGGGAGCAGAACATTCAGGGTTACAGTGAAGCACAGATGAAACTGTCATATCAGCAACACAAACATCAGGTCAAAGTCAAAGCCTGTTGTTCAAATCCAGCCCACAATTGAACCCTGTTCAGGGACTGAGGAAGTGTCTCAGTCGTACTACAAATCCCATCAAGCATTGTATTTTAAACATGCTTCAAAATGCTGAGAAGGGTCAACACTGTCATGATGACAAAAAGCTGTGAAAGAACCCACGTCGTCCTCTGCCCGGTGTGATGGCAGCACAGTGATGTTTGAGGTCCAGAGCGCAGGCTGTGTGAAGGACCGGGTCCACAAAGATGTCCGCCTTACTCTCCTTCAGCATGTTCAGGACTTCCTGCGAGGACGATGAAAAAGAGGAGCTGAGTTCTACCTGCTCACACATACTGTAGAACTAATGATGACTAACAATGGACAACACTCACCTTTTTACACGTCTCTTGTTTGACTTTCAGCAGGTTGACTTTCAGACACTCTTCCACCTGACCCGTCTGCTCCTGAGCCGCTGCCTCCTCCACACACAACTTGGAGATCTGAGGGAGGAGGATGAGGAGGAGTAGGTAGTGAAACCACAGCACGTAAATTGAGCAGGTGTGTGTGTGTGTGTGTGTATACCTCTTCTGAGCAGTGCAGCTGCAGCTGAGGGTCCAGCCTGTAGTCCAGCGCTGACTCCTGCAGAATCACTCTGATCTGGTCTTCACAGTCTGCAGACAACCTCTGCACCGAGGCCCAGACAAACGCAGTTCAACAACAACAACAACAACAACAGTGACATTGACTTCCTTCAGCACCAGTCTACTGTACATCACATCATCGGCTCTAATTTAATTAGTTCTCACTCTCTGTTACATGTTTGGACTCTGACCTGGTCGGCGTACTTGAGTTTGAGGCAGGCGATGACCTGACCCTCCAGCTCACTGTCTTCACTGGCCTTGTGCAGGATGGACTGACAGAACTTGGGGATGTCAGCTCGACAGGCTTTTCTCAGCACTGGGTTTAATCTGTAATCTGGAGGAGGATTAAAACGGAGGATTAAAATGAAATTAAACGAAATATTTCATGATAACCGTGGTGTGTGTCGACAACAGTACCCGTGTTCTGTGTGATCTGCCTCTTTGTAATCATCTGTTTGCACTTTGGATCCATCAGCTCACTGTTTTTGTTCTGTTTCAGACACTGAAGAACGTTCCGGGCGTCGGCCTCGGGGCAGAAACGCTGCAGGGGTGTTTGGAGGTACGTTCATAGTCAAACCGGCTTTGAGGACCATTCAAATGAAACACAACTATTGTTTGCATTTCTGTATTATTTATTCTAATGTTTTTCACCTTGATCATCTGCTTACAGACTCTCATCAGCTGGTAGTCCAGCTCGGGGTCGTTCATCTCTCCCTCCTGCAGCCTGAAGATCTTCTGGTGGCATCGTGGACTGAGCTGCTTCTTCTGCTCCTTCAGACACTCGATCATCTGAGGTTGGGGAGGGGGAGGTGCGCAGGTAAGACAACTTGATTTATATAGTTTGGAAATGAGACAACACATGTTATTGTGAATAATTGTTTTATAATATTGTTATTTTGCTTAAGGTTGATTTTGTTTTATTACATTTTTTATTTATTTTATTGAGTAAAACAATATGTGTTGTGGTCAGTTGAAATGTATCATTTCTGGTTGCAGCCTTTTTTTCTCTGTTTGAAATGTGGCCCCTCACCTGATTGACTTTCAGAGCCCTGCTCTAGATGAACACATTCAGGGCTTTGTTCCTTGTGGTTCTTACCTGAGCATTTCCAAAGTTGACATTGGGACAATAGCGACTGATGTCAGATCTACAGGCCTCGTAAAGCTCCGGCTCCAACCTTATGTCCTCCGACTTAGAGCAGGAAAAAAAGTTCTTCAGAGAACGTCATCTTTCCGAAAAATCTGATCTCATCTAAAATGACAAACAGCCGTTCCTCACCATCTCCAGCTCCTCCACCCTCAGCTGTTTACGACACTTCAGAGACACCCGCTGCTCCCTAACGTCCTGCAGCGTGTCGTTCCTCACCGTGGTGCTCAGGCAGATGACAACGTCCACCCTGCAGTGGGAAAATCAAATGTACTTAAAGAAGCCCCTGTGAGTGTTCTTTACAGAGGAAATAATGACCGTTTAGACCATTAATGTGGCGCTTTTATAGGGTATTTTAACAAACACTCACTTTTTCTTGATATTTGGACACAGACGCAAAACGTCCTCTTTACAGGACATTTTGAATTTGTAGGAGAATCTGAAATCCTTCATCT
>NW_007585114.1:9639-67802 GCF_000523025.1 Cynoglossus semilaevis | reverse complement strand
GAGAGTGTCATTTGTCTTTCATGTTTCCCACTGACTCTTTCATCCAGCTGGATATTTAAACCCTTCCATACATCACACAGGGAGTAATTAAAATGTAACACTGTAATAAACACCAGAAGAGACTGTTGTCGTGTAAATGACAGACCAGCTGTAAACAGAAAAGAAAATAACTACCACAAAGTAACAGTCAGCAGCACCAAAGCTAGAGAAACACAGTAAATGAATATTTAAAAAAATATATACTATATATAATATACGGTACTAGAACAAAGTAGGAGGAATAAATCAAGGCTAAAGCAGAGTTTTAGTGAGATACATATATTTAAACGGCCACTTTGGTTCCATCCCAGAATAAATTAATATATAGAGAGACTACAAAGAGGAATAATAGAAAGTTAAATGGAAATAAATTCATGTGGTTGTTGCGGTGATAACTGACCAGCTGAAAGTGTGTGACGCCCACTGAACACTTGTCGTTCATCTCCTTCTGGTGTTTGTTCTGTACCAGACAGTCCAGCAGGTCACCGGTGTCTATGTGGTTATCAGCCACGTCCTGCAACACATACACACACACACACACACACACACACACACACACACACAGAGGATAAAAGTTCAGCCTGCGTTTTTTGTCTTAAAATTTACAACTGAATATATAGTAGTAAAAAATGTCACATTATAACAATGTGTATAAAGAAATGTAAACTTATTAGAGTTAGTTCATGTTTGAGTGTTTCTACTCACGTGACAGTGTGTCTGAATGATGGGCTCACACGCTCTAATGAGAAGAGCATCAATCTGAATGTCCTGCAGCCAATAGTGAGAAATAATAAATCAGAAACAGACAGCGACAAAATCCATTAAAAAAAATCTGAAAATTAAAATGAACCAAAAACTATTACAATGAATAATTCAAATACTAATCACTCAATAAAAAAGATTTTTTGATATTTTTTTTCTGACTAAACTCCACTTTATGACTATAAGGGAGCTTTCACCTCTGACTCTGCCTCTGTCAAGTTTCCAACAACATCCCTGCAGCCAGAAAGTAAGTCCTCCAGATGATCCTGCAGACACTCCAGCTCCTGAAGAGAGACAGAGAGACAGACGGACAGACAGACAGATGTTAAATGTTTCTAACACCGACTCTGAGCTCTGACTCAGCAGATTACTGCCTGTAGCTGTCTCACACCTGTCCCGTGTCGGTCTTCTCGCTGCACCACTTGCCCAGGTCAGTTATACAGCTTTTCTGAAGTTCAGGGTCCAGCTTCACATCCAACGCCCTCTGGTGGAGAATCCGCTGAACCTCCACCTTACAGTCCCTGGATAACTGCAAGAACAACACACACACAAGTGGACATTTTAGTGAAAAGTAATTCAGGAAAATGCACACTGAGTACAGAAGTGCTGAAAGCTGAGAAATCGTGCTGTGAACCCATTGGTGTAGGATGTATGGATTACTGTGATTTCATATGAATCTGGATAAAGTCATGGATGATTTCCATTTAAGATCAAATGTATTCAATTACACAATCCTGTCAGGATGTGAAAAGAGCGCATTAATTTATATGCAAGCCTTAATAATTTACGTCCTTCACCAGAACTGATGTGTTACCATACCTGCTCGTCAGGATTTTGCTGTTAAAATTTAAAAAACACAAAAGTTAATCATCTGTCTGTTGCACGAACGATCTCTAAAACTGAGTCTAGTGTATGTTTCCTTCATCATACCCGTCGTCCCTGCTCCTCTGTGCGGTAAGCGTGGCGGTAGAGGCAGGAGAAAACGGCACCTGCTGGCATCTGCTCACTGGTCTCATTCCATTTGTGGGTGTAGCAGAGGCGAGCGGCGTCACCTTGACACTTTTTATACAGGATGGGGTCTAGTCTGTGGAAACAGCGGATGTAAAAATGACTGTGTGCTTCAAACACAGGGACAGGTACAAACTCTCAGGTCACGGCAACGGAAAAACACACAAAACACTTACTTCCAGTCTCTGGATATGAAATACTGCAGCTCCAGCAGTCTGTGTTCACAGTCCTCCACCATCTTCTCTGTGTACAGATGCTCCATCAGACACGAAAGGATCCTGAACACAAACACACACACAGAAATGTCCCACTCATAAAGAGAGAAAAGAGAGAAAACCTGACCTGTGGTGTAATAGTAAAATTCATTTAGATTTTATTTTCCCTTTTTCTACCTGGTATGATTAGCTGATAACCTGGTATTTGAAACTGAGATGTGTGTTTACTAAACAATGTGTGTGTGTGTTGTGTGTGTTCTCAGCTCACATTGGGTCTCCAGAGCGGATGTGTTTGCAGGCGGTCTGGATCACGGATTCACAGGCCTCGTTTAACGCACGATCGATCCTGTAATCAGCTCCAGGGTCGGCAGACTGGATCAGACTTTTTAACTGCAGCAAAAACATATATACAAGTATGTTTAAGTGTATGTGAATCAGGAAATGTGTTTTTTTTAATTAACAATTATTAATGATTAATTTAAATCAGCAGAAAGAGACTGTAGTCTTACTGAACTCTGGCAGACACTGTCCACAGCAGTGCTGCGGTCACTGCGTCCGATTCTCATCAGACAGTGAAGTGTGCGGCCTTTGCGGTGCAGACCAGAGCAGTGAGACTCAATCTCTGCCCGACAATGAAGTACGATCTCTGGACTCAGAGAGAAATCCTCCATGAGCATCCGTCTGTAGTCCAGCATCTCTCCCTGACACTCTCCGCTGACTGGACGACCTGGGCGACACGTGGTCGTTACTACAGACAGGTTTCACAGACAAGGGAAGAGTAAAGCCAATAGGCAGTGTTTCCTGCTCACCACGATGAACAGCAGCCTCCAGACACAGCAGCAGGTAGGAGAGCCGGGCCTCACGGGCTCTGGGCAGGTTGGTGTCCAGGTTGCAGCGATGCTTCTTCAGGTCAATCTTACAGGCTTTGGCCAGAGAGTAACTGACTTTATAGTCCTGAGAGATGAGCTTCTGACGGGTGGTCAGGGCGTCGCGGCACTTTAGAGCAAAAATAAGGAGGCGGCAGCAGAGTTTTTTATTAGTCATTATTTTTAAATGCAATGTATTTTGTTTTATCTGTTGCTGAGAATTATTTTTATCTCCCATAAACCCAGGAGTGAAATGTTCAGCTCGTCCTACCTTCTCTGACATGGCCTCTTCAAACTTGTGATTGAAAAGACACTTGTAAACTTTGCCTTCTCCTGCCTGAATCTGTATGAAAGAAAGAAGTTTATTTGAAAAACAAAATTAGATTAGTTTTTTTTTAAAAAGAATTACAATTTCTTAGTAAAACGATGAATCTGTAAATGTGCATGTGATGTAAAAAACCAACTGTCTCCTCACATTTTGACAGAATCTCTCTCTGTCATCCCGACAGGAGAAGTAAAGATGGCGATCGAGGTGGAAGTCGTCTGACGACAGCTCGGCCACCCGCAGGATCGCCCTCTGACACTCCTCTTTGATGGAATATACTTGATCCTGCTGCTCTGCTGCCTGAACCAAGGCCTTCTCCAGACAGGCGATGACCTCACCCTGGGAGTGTACGTCCTGGGGAGGAGAGAACAGCAGCACAACAACGGTGAAGTTATATCTGTGGTCTATGGTCAGTACTGGGTCTGGTTTTCCTCACTGGGCGTCTCCCTGTAGTTAGGTCTCTGTCACTGACACAACTTTTGTTGTGGAAGGAAGTAATATTAGATACTTAAAGAAGCTTAAAGATGCAGTAAGCATTATTTAAAAAAAAGATGCCCTGTAATACAAATTTTTGTTTTTTAAATTTAAGTTTTATAATCAATGTGTAAAACCTTTGGGCTGGATAATTGTTTGTGTCTGAACAAATGATGTCCACACACTCTCTCTCTCTCACCTTATGTCCCACATTGATGCTCCCACAGTGCAGGCTGTTGATGTCCTCCTTACACTTGTCCGTGAAGCCACAGATGAATCTGTAGTCACTGAAAATGATGCCAGTCATCTTAGTCACATACTGGTTACACTGATAATCGCTGATGTTGCCACGGTGATCCACCAGGCAGGACACCAGGTAGCCCCGTCCCCGCTCCTCCTCATTGCACTCCTTAATCTGAACAGTTGAACATGTGACAGCACTGTTAGAATACTGATCAGAGTCAGCGAGATACTGAAGGGTATCTGTGAAGTGCATGGAGCAGACTGACCTCAGAGATGCTGCTCTTGCAGACCTCCATGGCCACTGACTCAAACTTTGTATCCGTGGTCAGGTTGAGCTTGTAGTTCCACAGAAGCTGATGCAAAGAAGCAAGAAAAACATCACAGCAAACAACTTCATATATTATAACTTTAAAGTTTTAAATTACTAAGTAACTTAGGTGAGAACCCAGCATTCAGCCTTTACTGACACAACACTGACAGTCTCTAATATAATATCCAAACTCCCTTCTCTCTTTTATATTCTCCACATTCTCTTGTGCTTTCCATTTCGTGTCTACTGTTGTTATTGTCTTTTTGGGCCAGCCAAGTTGAGGCTGCAGCAGCTGCAGAAGCTGCAGACAACAAGTGACAGTCTGAACGCCCATATAATAACAATCCAACAATTGTGTGTGTGTGTGTACTTGTGCTTTCGTTGTGTGCAGTGGTGTGTTGTGTCACAATGACAAGTAGTTCACTTTCCTTTCCTTGTGTTAATGCTTACTAAGGAAATGGTGCTGGTATTGATGTCTAAATATGTGGTTTTTAAAGTTGTGTCTTCTGTAGTTTGATTGGTTAGAATATGAAATGCACCTTTGAACCAATTCTGGACCAGCAATCAATCACAAGCCATTTGTCAGTGTACTATAGTACTGGATGTCACCTTATTTTAAAGCTATACACACACAAAAGAACATATCCTAAAAATGTACACTATTATCTGTACTACTGACATCTACTAGTTCTGATCATTTTATATTTTCATTCTGAAGCATTTTAGTGTGTTTCAAAAGAAAGTGAAAAAGAAAACCCAACTAATGAAGCTTTCATTAGCTGGGTTATAGCACAGCACCACATACTTCCTGTGGCCTATTAACGTGACTGTGGGGATTCATTTCTCCGTGACTCATTGTTTTGGTTTGGTTTTGCCTGTTTTTTAAAGCAATCATTTCTTTGTATTCCGTCAGCTGCAAAAATAAATAAAAACCAATGCAGAATCCTAACCAGGGGCTTGTTGAGACCTGTGTGTATGGGTGTGTGTGTGTGTGTGTGAGAGAGAGAGACAGTGGGTCTTGTCATGGACTATGAATAAGAGAGACAGTGGGTCTTGTCATGGACCGTAGTGAATTACAGCCCCTGCTTCCCCCTGCAGTGATAAAGACAGTCCAAGTGGTCCATTAACCATGTGGCATTTCATAGACCTGTCTGCTGTTAATTGCTATGGACTCTGAACACTGGAGGTTTACCATCCAGGAGTCACTGAGCTGAGCTGCAAGAGTCTTTTCACCACGAGACAACAACCTCAGAACAAATGAAAGCGTGTGGAAGTTTGGAACTAAGAAAATATGGTCATCTCAATTTCCCATAGACAGAAGACTGTGAGTACTTTGGAAGAAGCACTTACGTGGTTACAGTCAGCAGCAATGTCAGTTTCCTGCAGAGAAAGGAAAGAATGTGGAGAAAAGAGAGGGGGAAAAAAAAATCAGCAAAAGCTCTTCTCTCCATAAACACAACAGTAAAAGGGTCAGATGTAAACAGCACAAAGGCTGTAGCACGTGGTCATATTATTAAATCAGCTGGTCACCGCACACACTTTTTCCTGTTGCAGTGAAGCTGGAGTCTCTACCTGCTGACATGAAGTCAAGGACTAAAGGCTGGATGTCTCCTCTGGGTCTTTAAAAACATGAAACCTAGATGCACTTCCTGGCATCTATTCAAAAGCTGCCATCTTGTCCAGTGAATTTTCCACCAATCAATATCTTTTTTGGCTTTTGTTGAAATCATTCCAAAATTCTGACGGTCCATTGAATACATCACATGCAATGTCACGTGCGGTTGGTTTAATAATAAACAGTAGTAAAAACATGAATTTATTGTCTTTATTTGGTTTATTTATTAACCAGCAAATCATGTGACCAACTTGTTTATACAGTAAGTCTGTCCTTACAGGCCATGGACTAAACCTGAACTAATTTGTTTATAACATGTATGTAGGACCATTGAATGGTATTGTTTGTGTTTATGTCACTATTTCTAAGTACATTAAATGTGGTTGTGGGGAAGCACAATAATCATAATAATCAGAGGAATAATAATAAATGTTCTTGTCTTATATTAATGTTTTTTCATTCATTTCCAGATAAGAATCCAAAGTGATGGCAAAAGACAGTGAACAAAAACTGCAGTGAAAGAAATCAGTTCTCTCTCACAGTCACCACTGCTCGTGAATCGCTCAACATCCCCCCCACACTCTCACTGATTCACAGCGAAGTTGGAGAATGAAGCGTCCGACTGTGTCAGTGAGTGACTGTGGCCAAAGTCCTGTCCTGTATGTGTTGGCTGCTTATTAAGTAGTTGGTTATTGAATGGTAAAGCTTTGACTTTTTCCATGATGTACCCAATTATTTGGGATGTTTTAACACATGCCAACACCCTGACACCGTTGTGTGTGCACACAAGGTGATGGTGGGTTGGTGTGTCAGTGTGTGCGTGTGTGTTTCTCTGGAGAAAGGACAGATTTATAGAAGCCATTTACCTCTTCAGGAGGCCACAGCTGTTATTGAGTTGAAGCAATGTAATTATCTCAGTAAGGAGGCCATCGCTCAGGGCTGTCAGAGGTGTCTGTGTGTGGTTATCTGTGGTTAGGTGTGTGGTTATGTGTGTTCTATTTGTGATCAACTGAGAAGACCAAATATTAAGGTAATGTATTATCAGAGGAAATGTATCCACATGCACTTGCATTCAAACTGTTATGCATTTATCAACAGTGTTTATGACACAATTACATAAATGTTATTAATGTACTAAAATAGACTCTTGCATACATCACTGTTTACAAACGTTATCATGCATCCATTATATCAGAGGTCAAGCGTCTGCCACAGAGCCAACGTACTGAGACAAACAATCACTCCTACTCACATTTACAAAACTGACCATTTCACAATTGCCAAATAAGCTAATGCTAAAGATTGGAAAAATATATATATATATAGAATATAGAATATATAATACAGATGTAATTGGACATTAGAAAATATATCTTAAATAAAGTTTGCACAATTCTATATTTAGTATCCTCTGTTAGTGCTGGCTGCCTGGAGAGGATGGAAATTGGGATACAGATACATAAAAATAACACAATTTTGCCTCAGAAAATTAAATTAATTAAATTTCTTAATCATAAAACACATTATTATGAGCTGTAATTACACACTAGTATTGCACTGTAATTATCTGAAAGTGTCAGCAGCACTTACAGCTGGTAGATAAATACAATAAAGAAGATAATTTATAAATATCAGCTAGCTGGCAGTTAATATATGAAGCGGTTTAAATTTTCGTTAATACCACAAAAGACAAATATGGAAAGGCTCAACAAATATATTTCATTTTGACAATTATAAAAAGATTTTAAATGTTTCCACAACTCTTAGGACTTTGAGACCTGCTAGAGAAAACTGGCGGGATTCAATGATACAACAATTGACTTATTTACTATTTTTCTGACTGATGAAATTTAATTACAATTATTTTAATAAATCTAATGAGTGTAACTCAGCGGGGCGACACACCCAGCCAAAGCCCGTTATCACGTCCCGAGAAACGGTGTGACGCGATCAGTTGTCGCCGGGAAGCGCTCACCTCTCTGCGGTCCTGCAGACACTCCAGGACGGCCAGGTTGTTGCTCCAGGTGTGTTTGGGACATAGCCGAGTCAGGTCCTCCCGACAGGCCTCCTCCTCAGACAGCTTCCAACCGGTCGCCCTACGAGGCGGCGAGGCCCCAGCAGGAGCGGCAGGAGCAGGTGCATCCCTGGCTGCCGCATCATCTCCTCTGTGGACCGAAGCCTTGGGCGGTTCTGCCGGACCAATGGCAGCCTTCAGCCCAAGGACGGAGCCGAAGGAGAAAGAACAAACGAACAGCAAAATGAGCAGCGGCCGCAACAGCTGAGGGCGACTGTTAGACGCCATCTTCCCACTACAGTCAAACTGACATTAATGGAACCATCGCATTTCCGGTCAGCACAATAAAAGCCGTTTTCAACGGTTACGTATTTATTTTATATGTCCGGTCATTTTTATTTTCAAAATAAAAGCAGTTAGGCTGGGAGACGCGCCACTGTACAGGTCACGTTCGAATAACAATTCAATAAACTTCTTAAAAATCTTGAAGAAAAATATCTGAAAACGATCCATACATACAGTTTCACCTACTATGTCTAATTTTAATATATGTAAGGTAATGGAGTCATCAAATGAAAAATGACAATTTTGAAAATGATTTTGCAACAGAGTTTGATTTAAGAGGGAAAATTGGATTACAGTATAGTAGTTTTGTTAATGTAATTTGTTTGTTGCCAAAAATTTTTAACTTTTTATATGTTCTCTTTTGGCTCTTTTTGAAAACCTTGTATCAAAACTTTTTTTCATCTATACTAGGGCTAATGCTACATCTGTGGCTACAGCTGTGTTTCTGCTGATTTTGTAGCTTTTTTGCTAATGTTGCACACACACACGCAAACACACATATATATATCAGTATTGTACAATGGTGCTTAAATTGTTTTCTATGTTTGTTCCTTCTCTTCACCTCACTCCCTGAGCAGCTGATTTGATGGGAACCAACCACATAGGAGCAATAAATCCTCCCAGTTTAGGGCTGACAGCTGCTGCCGAGCTTTTTCTGCTTCACTGCAAACCTACTATTAGAGTTAGTTACAAATAGCACTAGAGGGGGTTTTCTTTCTATTAAGAAACTTTATACTTTTCTTTGTTTCTTCGTATATAACCTACAGCTCAGAGTTGTACTCTATTGGAGGTAACAGAAATTCATTTCCTCTGAAAAAAGATGTCTCTGAGATTAAATGGCACCATTTAGGTTCTAAATGGGTTGGGAAACAAAGTTCAGCATGAGTATTAAAAATAGTAAATGTGACTTGTTGCTTGTTCCCAGTAGATAATATTTTCATTTTGAAAACTTTAGAATTCAAGATACCATGTGAGATACTGTAGCTGAAATAACCCAGAAAGATGACAGGCTGTGTCAGCTGTTAGAAGCTACAGCTGAGTTGACTCAGAGGGAAACCACCACAGAATTGTTGAGCCCATTGAGTCTCAGTCATCAGTAAAAATAGTACTAATTGATTGGTTTTATGTTGAAACAGTGTGTTAGTTGTTTAAAGTGTATAAACACTTTCCTACATATACAGACATTTTTGACATCAAAGTTGGCATATTTGACAACAAAATGTGTCCTGATAATTCATATGTAATTACCAATAATTTCACCGCATTGTGTTTTATTGTTAAAGAAAGTAATTGTTAAATAAATAAATATGAACATTCATATAATCACAAAGACAATGCTAAACAAATGTCATGTACTGATCAACTATTCTCTACAGTATAGGTTTAATTATATTACAAACACGATATAATAATATATAAATATTTGTAATATTTGTAATATTTGTAAAGTAATATATTACACTGTAGTGCATATTAGAATAGAACATAAATGGCCAACATCAACTGCAATATGCCTTAATGAAAAAGTGTAGATTTCATTTGTCACGGGAGTTGTCATTGCCTGAAAAATTCCAGAAGCGCTTGTTTCAGCTCAGCTGCTGCCGTTGACCAACTGGTGTTGGTCCATCACACACACACACACACACACACGCACACACACACACACTGAGTAGACGTCTATAAAGAGACCTAAAAGCTCTTGTGTTCCTTCTTGTGTCTCTTCCTGTGCCATAGGCAGTATTCCTCAGGATGGCAGAGTAAGTCCAATCCATACTATTGCTTTTACACACTTTTCTTTAACAAACAAACATTAGACCATCTATAATAATTTGCATATATTTGTCTTTGTTTGTTAAGGAAAAAGATGTCAACCAGCCGGAAGAATCAGCTTAAGGTAAATTGTCATGTTTGGGATCAGTGCAGTTTTAGCAATGTTCATCTTGTCCAAATGTCCCCTCTAACAAATGTCTCACTGCTATGTTTGTTTTAGGAATTTACATATAGGACCATAATATGTCTGTAAAATTATTTTACTACTTATTATGTAGTTGGCTATACCTCTTTCACTTTTTTAAAAACAATTCTAGACCTCTTCTCATGACGTCTATATTTAGTCCTTGCAAATGTTTAAGAGAGTCTTCAAAGCATTTTCCATCAGCACTGCAAAATGAGAGTCCAATCTCTTTCTGTTCAGAGCCTGCTACTGCAGATCGCTGAGACAATGTTGGAAGAGGAGGCCGGGGAAGCAGAGAAGGAGAAGATGGTGTACATGGAGGAGAACTGCCCAGTCCTCTCCATCTCAGGAGGTACACAGGAGCTGCAGGTAAATATCCACAACTTGGTGAATGCACCAGGTGAATGCAGTGACAGATAAATATTTGATTCAGACAAGATTGATCAAGAACCTCTTATAAGTTATTCAGATTTTCTCCTGTTATTATAACAACAGGAACTGTGCCGGAAGCTTCACAAACAGATTGAGATGGTGGATGAAGAGAGATATGACATGGAGATGAAAATGAAAAAGTCTAATAAGGAGGTGTGCCAAGCTTCTTATATTATTATTGTAATAAGCTCACTCAGTAAATCTACAGATGTGCCTGATTGAAATTTGTCAAAAACAATACCTAAAATGAGGACAGTATTATGAGCAAACCTCTACCTTTAGTCTCAGTTATTTTCTTTTCTGTCAGATTGACGACTTAAAGCTGAAGGTTCGGGATCTTAATGGCAAGTTTAGAAAGCCAGCATTGAAAAAGGTACGAATGTCTGCTGATGCCATGCTGGCTGCTCTTCTGGGCTCAAAACACAAAGTGTCCATGGACCTGAGGGCCAACCTGAAGCAGGTCAAAAAGGAAATAAAAGAGGAGGTAGGATGATTAAGTTATTATACTGTGGAAAAATTATAATTATTAAGAATTCTGTATAAAACTTAAAATAAAAAACCTATATTAACTGTCACTTAGGAAAAACAAACTGGTGACTGGAGGAAAAATATTGAACACAAGGCCGGGATGGACGGCAGGAAGAAGATGTTTGAGACAGATGCCTAAATATCAGTGTGTCAAAAGTGTTAGTGTATGTTTTATTATGTAGGTCTACATCGCTTAAAACTTGTATAGAATATAAAGGAAAAAATAAAATCGGATTTCTTGTGTGTTTTATTTCTTGAAACTTGCTCTTAGACACAATACCTGTAGGTGGCGGCATGACAAATGCTGTTGTCGGTCTGCTTAAAAATCTCACGAAGAAGAAAAAAACTTCTGTTCCCTGGTCACATGACAAGACGTCCAACAGTAGAGGAAGCTCCCGTGTTGAAAGGATACTAATATTTGAAGAAATAAACATTTCCAACTTCATTTAAACTCTTTGGTAGTCAGACTGGGCACCTAAAGTAGGAAAGGATCTTCGTCTTTCCATACAAAGCCAAAAATGACGGCGGCAGTTTTTTTCGGCTGCACCTTTATTGCCTTCGGCCCGGCCATAGCTCTGTTCCTGTTTACCATCGCCCGGGAGCCGCTGAGGGTCATTTTTCTCATAGCAGGGTGAGATTGTCTGGATTATATATATAAATATATATATATATATATAAATTAAAACATCTGTAAATCTGTTACATCTGTTATCTGTCAGTGTTTTTGCATTATTTGCGTAAACATATCACCGGTAAATAGTGGGGTTAGCATGTTGGCTAACGAAATCCTTGTTGCTATGACCAAACCTCAACGTTTTACATGACAAAAAAAAAAAACAAAACTAATCCTATTCTCTTTTTCTTTATAACGACTAGAGGCACAGTCTGTGAAGGCACAAACAATATAACACATTGAATGTATAAATCAGGTTAATAGTGTACTTACACTGTGTAGTATTGTAGTATTTTTGATATAGTTAGATGTTTAATTTTTTTTCACATCCTCAATGAGTTTAAATTTTATTTCAAATATGAAATTATTTTATTTTCCTCCAGTGTGCATCGTAAACTGACATCCGCAATGAAGGTCGCCATATTGGATTGTAATGTTAAAACCATTTCTCTAAAAATAACAAAGTTAATCTATATTTAATAAAGTAACTGATAGTTATATATGAACCGATACGTGCTTGAACGTGGTTTCGTGCGAGGCATATTGCCATATGTGATAATGGTGGATGCTAACTACTGTATCTGTAAGCTTTAAGAATAACGTATACATATATATGTTTATATGTATATGATATACCGTACATTTTGGAGCCTAGTGGGATGTAAACACAAAGCTAACCACCTCTGACATCCTTTTTATTAATCTGGCAGAGCATTTTTCTGGCTGGTGTCTCTGCTACTCTCCTCCCTCGTGTGGTTCATCTCAGTGCAGATCAGTAATAAGGATAGTGCTGCCCAGCAGAAAGGTCTGCTCATCTTTGGTGTGGTGCTGTCCGTCCTCCTGCAGGAAGTCTTTCGCTTTGCGTACTACAAACTTCTGAAGTAAGTTGCTGTCATTGTTATTGACTTGTTGATGTTGTTGTTAACCCTTCTTCATAGATTTAAACACTTTCCTCTGTTGATTAAAACAATCTCTAAAATTATGGTTTGAGGTCAGAGTTCATTTCTCAAAATCTCTGCTATTAATGCTGAGTTGTATAGATTTCTGCTAGTTGCTTGTTTTAGGAATGATTGCACCATTTTAGTAGAACAAACCAACTGGATCTCATTTCGCTCCCTTCTGTTTGTCTGGCCTGGTTTCCTACTATTTTCCTCTTTATAATTGTTAAAGGTCAGATCATCTTCCTTCCACTGACATATCTATTTACTGGTCTTTCTTAGGTTCACGGCAACAACAATGTGACTTTTTTTGTGTCTCCCTCTGCAGAAAAGCAAATGAGGGACTTCTCACTCTCAGTCAGGAGGAAACCATGCCCATCTCGATACGGCAGCTTGCATATGGTACAACCAATATTCACAATATATTCACTGTTACATGGTACAGGCAAATTTATATAGAAAGCTGAAGGAAATTAAAATGCAGGGGAAATTAATCATGTCTTTCAGGCATGATCAGAAAGCTTTTTATTGTTTTATTTATTTTATCATTTATTTGGTCCATGTGATTTGTAAACTCAAACTCAACTTTATTGTCGAATACCAGATTAGGTGGTGTTTTTGTTTAATTTTAAAGTGACAAATGTCATTTAGTTAACAAGATGTTCTTTTTCCTGATTTCATTTAAGCATCAGTCATTGATCATATTGCTTTTCCCTGTTGTTATTTATCTTTCAGTGTCCGGTCTTGGCTTTGGTTTCATGAGTGGAGCCTTCTCAGTGGTGAACATCCTGGCTGACTCTGTAGGACCAGGAACTATTGGTATCCACGGAGACTCGCAGCATTACTTCCTGTCTTCTGGTACCAATTTAAAATAGTCTTTAGTTGACTGCATAAACTTTTTACATTATTCCAATAAGCTGCCTGCAGCTATACATAGTATGATATGACCTCTTTTTCAGCCTTCATGACCATGGCCATCATCCTGCTTCACATGTTCTGGGGCGTGGTGTTCTTTGATGCCTGTGAGAAGCAGCGCTGGTGGGCTTTGGCTGCTGTCATATTAAGTCACCTTTTGGTGTCTTGTCTGGTGAGTGTTGCTGTTGTTAAAGGACAACAAAGCTCTGATGCCACAACCTTGTAGATGTTTTATGGAAGATCATTTTTAATAGAGAGAAATTAAGAGAGAGAGAGGGAGAAGGAGAGAAGTCAGGGATACAGAGATTACATCAAAGTACATCTACAGTATACTGTAACAACTTTTGGGAGCATCACTTTAAAAATGCTTCATCTTTATTTATGTGTAGAGTACAATAGCAACTTAAATGTACAGCTACGTGTAGGTACATTTGGAGTTATTTAACTAAAAATGTAAACTCTCTCAAAAGTTGATATTTGTTGTCATTGGAAAGTGATGCTGCAGTTAACGGATGCTAATTACATAAATATAGCATTGCATGACATCATGACTGTCCATAAAGCTTACCATCATTTTGTTGGCCACAGACTGTACTTTAAATCAGTCCCACTCTTTTCATTGGCCGAGTGGTATCACATAATCATACATACAACTAGAGAGTTGCATGTATGTATATTAATGTCAAAGAATTCAGTTACAGATACTTCAACTAAAATGTTGTTAATAAAGTGTCTGTCATTGGTCTGACTCGGGGATGGGCTGCTCCTCTTCTGTGGCCTTTAGTTCAGGTTCATCTTCTGCTGGAGGTTCTTTATGCTTCTCAAAAAACATCTTAATCTAGATAGAGAAGCAAACAGAATCACAATAGAATGTATGTGTAATGTGGAGGTGGAACAAAATGCAGTTGGTCATTGTGTAGCAAAACATACAGTGTCTAGCTGTTTTTTGGGGTCTTCCTCTGATCCACCACCAGCCATTTGGTAGAAGTTTTGAATCATTTTCTCAATATTCATTATTTCAGCTGCTTTACTCGCAACAACTTTCTGACGCTGGTCAAACATTTCTGCCTGAATAAAGACAAGGGGATTTTAATCCATTATTCAGAGATTTTGGTCTAATGGCAATCATTTGTACAGAAATATTAGCAGTGAAAATACCCAGATTAGAGTCTCAGATGCTGCCTCTTTAATTTGTGTTAAATCAAGCTTGTTCTGCTCTTCTGTTTTCTGTTCGTCACCCTCTTCCTCTCGCTCTGCTGTCCGCCGTAACAGGTCGTCTCTTAGATCCAGTTGTCTCTCCAAATTGCCCACAAGTGACTCTACATCACTGAACTGCTTACATAGACAAGAGCAAGGCAGTAATCCAACTTACTGAATGCAAATTTTTACACATAACAAGAACACACCAACCAACATAATCCTAAAATTAAAAGTAGGTTCCCACTTTACAATGACTCATTTTACTGTAGATGATACCGGTCCAACCTGTTTTTTTTAAGCCCACCTCAGTCATTTGTGCCAACTCCTCCATGAAGCCTAAGTACACAATGACTTTCCGCACTTGAAGGTCAAGCTTTTGTTTCCTCTCCCACAGTTCAGCTTTCTCCTGCTTTAATTTCCTTATCTGCTCCTTTCTTTCGATCGCATTTCTCTTTGCGTCCTCCACGGCGTTTACACAAGCTCTCTCAGCTTTTTGATGCTGTGCCGGAATATAGACAAAACGTTTTTTACTCTGTTGGGTTACTGTCTGTCAATACATCTATCATGAGTGAAGTATGATTCCTTACCTCTACAAACAATTTATAGCCCATGTGTGACTTTCTTCTTTCCACCTGACGCTCATCTATGCAGTTTTGTAATCTGTTCAACTCCTGCGTGAAAAAGACATATCAAAAAAGACAGTATAAATTCTCGTCTTTTTACATCATGACCTTTTATTTTATTTATTTTTTTAAATGAAAGAGAAGTGAGCCAATGATTACCTGCTTGCGCTGCTCTATAAACATCTTCAGCTCATCTTCCTCCCGTCGCTTCTTCTGTAGTTCATTTATGGCGTCAACCGAGGCTAGTGCCTGGGCCAGCTGAGTGTGGGTCACATCACGGACCGCCACATCTTCTAACTCCCTGCCAACATTTATTTTAGAAGAGTCTGTGTAATTTATATAATTGCTGTCAACATTGCGTTATTATGCTTTAAATTTTCAAACCTAATATACATCACAAATTACCTATTAAGGTTAACACATTTATTTTGACAGCCCAAATGTAAATATAACTGGAGGTATTTCGCCACTAGGCTAAATTTGCCTGTCCAAGGTCTTTTAATCGTTTAGTAGCAGTTTGTATGTATGTATAATAAAATATGTGGGCAAAAAGAGGAAAAAAAATTGGTAAACGTGTGAGGCTACAATTAACATGTCAACACATGACATTTATAGCTGGAGCTTTTATTAAGACTCTGTCCTTGTGGCACCTTTTGCTGAACGTAATGTTGTTGCAGTTTTTGACGTTGCTGTCAATCACATCTATTAACTAATCATATTTACCCTGACACTTTTTAATCCCCCTTGTTTGCTCAGTGGCCTGATCACAATTTACAAAAATACTTTGCACAACACAGAAGAACTTCTAAATTACACGTCTGGTACGATTCCTGACTAACTTCCGCTCTTTCTCCCGCAGCCAGACCCTTAATGTGTACGTATACTGCAGCGTTATATTTACTGTACTGTTTTATTTACTTTTACGTTTTATTGTATTAACTGTAATTGGGTCCTGACGTAAAACTTACTGCAGCGACTCGCGCCGCTGCATACTTGTGCACTTTTTAGGAGCCATGTCTCCGTTACGGAAAGTCTGACAAACACCAACAGCCTGTTAAATATGCAAGTTTGGGTGTGAATATATCAGCAATTGGCGTGACGCAGTAAAGAGGCTGTCGGGTGAAGCTTTGATCTTTTATGTCGCTCGTCTGATTTATTTATTTATTTTTGATTATTTATTTTTTTAAATATGCGTTTGTCCACGTCATAAAACGTATTAATATTACGGGTTAAGAATAACTGCGCCAGGAATACGGTTTCGCGGACACTGTTTGTTTTTTGGGCTTGTAAACTTGAAAAGCTGATGATTACAATTATTAATAAAAAACAGGAAGAATATTACATATAGACGGTCTACATGGGAAGTAAATCTAAGCGAAATTCAAGATAAGAATCAATTTGTATTGACAGTACAATAGCGTTAATTTCCTGTCAATACCCGTTAATTTCTCAACGTTTTATTGGCATGACATGAACGGATCTCAATGGAAAGAAAAATCAAAAATATTTTTGTGATCAGGACAGTGGCCAACATCTTTTTGTATCTAAATATGATACAAACATGTTTTTATCCTGTAGATTAAAAATATTTAGAATTGTATTGTCCATACTTTGGCGTTTGAAATACATAATACATTTGTTATTGGCTTTAAAAACATGTTTATTATTAAAAACTAATAAATGTTTTTTTTTTTTTCTTACAGCAAGGAGGTGGTTGTTTTGAATTGACTGACTCACACCTTATTGTCATTTAAGCAGCTGCATCTATGTTGATAAAAACATTGTTTTTTAGATTTGGTCCTGACATTTCCAAAATTGATAAAAAATTAAATATATGGACTAAAGAACACAGGGAGAAAATGCAAGAAATAAATTTAAAAAAAGAAATTGGAGAAACAGATATACATATATATTTTGAATACAGCAGCAGGATCAGTAACATATGTGGGAAATGTGGCCTTTAGACCAAGTTATTAGTCATTGGTGGCTGCCACACAAACCCGAACATTATGTTTATGACTAATGTTCAGTACAATTGTTTGTGCTCTTATAGTTTCTTATGTTATGTATAATGTTAATGTTCTGCTTTTTGTGTTGATCTTCTTCTCTCACAGACATTCCAGAATCCTGAGTACGTTACTAGCCTTGTTCCCACCTATGTCGTCTTGTTCTTGATGGGCATCTGGGCATTTTACACTGCAGGTGGTTCACTCAGGAACCTCAAACTCTGCCTAACCTGTAAAGACAAGGATTTCTTGCTTGCCAACCACCGGCAGAGATAACGCCTCAGCACCTGGGACTCTATCCAAAGATCCAAAATACACACACACTGAGTTTGTTATACGAGCAAAATGAACAAAGCTAAGTTCAATGTGTGTATGCTTAATGATATTGTTTTATCAAGTGATTGGTTAGTAATTGAAATTTGCCATTATTGGCCGATACTCTAAGAATGAAATACTTGTTTCATCTGAGGGAAACATTGCTCTTTACATTCTTAAAACACTTTATATTAATGTCTCTCGTAGGGCATATACATTTAGTCTCTGGGTGATTTAAGTTACTTCACCAACAGTACTATGTAAATACATGTTGATGCATTCCAGGATATGAGCAATTTAAACTTTTGCATTTATGCTGACTGAATTTAGACTTGCAAAATCTAATTGAGGATGTGAGTTGACGCAGTTATTGCATCTCTTGGTAAATAATTTTACATACTGTCCTTTCAGACATTGCAGTTGCTGATTTCCTTTATACATAAACCTATCATCTACTCGAAGGTAGGATTTTCTAGGTGTTCTTCTGGTTTACTCATTTTGACAGTTGTCATTTCATAATGTCTCGTACTAGTCTGAGTCAGTAATAATGTTTGCAGGTTCTATTCAGATTGGGAAAATCTCAGCCTGACTCTGAATCTTTTCAATTATCATTGAGAGACAAAACAAAAAAATCAGTCACTTCTAAACATTTTAAGTCATCTAAACATCTGTGTAAAAGGCTGTTGAATTTTTAATATCTCACAGTGTTGTGAGATGACTGTACTTTTTAATTCTTGCGCTCCTGTATGCATTCAAGTACAGCACTGGGAAGAGTTCAAACAAATTCACGCTAGAGTGTTTAGACTTGATAAGTGTCTTTTAGTATTTGCTCTCTTCATTGTCATCACATAGCACATAATGTCTTGTGAATGAGTGCAGGAGCAGTGTCGAAGTCTGTAAAACTGCACAATGTATGATCTTTCTTTGAACCTGTTCTTGTGTTTCTGCTTTTGATGCATTTTGTGTACAGCTTATTTAGTTCAATCTCTGCTGTTTCATTGGGAAAGGGTGTAAGTTCATAACAAGTTAAAGTGGTAAAGGAAACACTTGAGTCGCTTTGTCTTTATTGGCTTCATGCTCAAAGTGAAAGAAATATCAATTTAACCACAATCTACTGTATTGAGGTGAAACTAACATTTAGATTAAAATGGTTAAAAAGGTTTTACTGATAGGAGTTGAGGAATAAGATAGGAAGCAGGTTGTGACCAGATGTCGAATACATACTTTTGAATTTTCCAAAGTAGAACATTTTGTTGGAAACACCACCTGAAGTAGTGTTTAGTTGTAAATTGATGTGTGTTGTAGTTCTCATAAATAACCTTTTTACTAAATGTTTTTTTTTTACTTCCGCTTGTGTGCAAAGGTGACAGTTGCTTGAAGTGAAAATTCATGGAAATATTTATTGTATGTGTATCTTTCCTGCATTTTCCAGAGAAACGTTTTTCAGTTTTGGAGCAAGGTAATGCTGCGTCTCACTCTACTAAGTCATGGCTTTTGTAAACTCTTGGTGTGAATGCTTGACTGAACTTCATGTTCATGAATTGAAACCTTTCTGCCCTTTGACCCTTACCTCCAGCTAGTGTCTGTAATTGAAAACTGATATCTTGTTGGTCCACTCAGAGCCAGCAGCAGTCTCCTAGGAGTTCAGTCAATCACTAACCCTTTAATGCAAAAAACTAAAAGTGACATCTGATAAAACACATTTTCACAGGCAACGCTGTGACTCTAGCCATGTAAGCAATATTTTCCTTCTTCCAAAACGATTAAGAGTTAGGTAGCCAGGTACTTTCAAGGTAAACAATGTTATACTTTGTTTGTGATTGAGTATTAGAGGTGAGTCAAAACAAGTAAATAACTGTAACATGTTAAGTCAGTCTCTCCACAGCTTGTTGTTGTTCGATGAGGCAAAGACACTGCTTGTGACCAGGTTTGAGAGACATCTCCCTGAATTCTACAAAGAAGGACATGGCTGACTGAAAGACCACAAGTATTTTGACTTGGAGGTTTGTAGATAAAGCTTTTTTAAGTCACTCAACAGCTATTTTGGTTTCCACTGAATCTAAAGTGTATTTATTGTTATTTTGCAGGTCTACGTTCCATGCAATGTGAGGTTGGATAACGTGCTTTTTTAGAATTAATTGTTGTGATTAGATGTTATATTAGGGTAGCCACGTGTTGTACAGTGACTGGTCGAGATGATACATGCTTTTCACTTGTTATAATTGGAAGCATTTGAAGGATAAAAGGTTTATGTAAAACAAACAAACAAAAAAAACAACAACTAGATAATTAGATCCTACATAAATCTGCTGCTTTTGTGTACAGCTTATTTAGTTCAATCTCTGCTGTTTCATTGGGAAAGGGTGTAAGTTCATAACAAGTTAAAGTGGTAAAGGAAACACTTGAGTCGCTTTGTCTTTATTGGCTTCATGCTCAAAGTGAAAGAAATATCAATTTAACCACAATCTACTGTATTGAGGTGAAACTAACATTTAGATTAAAATGGTTAAAAAGGTTTTACTGATAGGAGTTGAGGAATAAGATAGGAAGCAGGTTGTGACCAGATGTCGAATACATACTTTTGAATTTTCCAAAGTAGAACATTTTGTTGGAAACACCACCTGAAGTAGTGTTTAGTTGTAAATTGATGTGTGTTGTAGTTCTCATAAATAACCTTTTTACTAAATGTTTTTTTTTTACTTCCGCTTGTGTGCAAAGGTGACAGTTGCTTGAAGTGAAAATTCATGGAAATATTTATTGTATGTGTATCTTTCCTGCATTTTCCAGAGAAACGTTTTTCAGTTTTGGAGCAAGGTAATGCTGCGTCTCACTCTACTAAGTCATGGCTTTTGTAAACTCTTGGTGTGAATGCTTGACTGAACTTCATGTTCATGAATTGAAACCTTTCTGCCCTTTGACCCTTACCTCCAGCTAGTGTCTGTAATTGAAAACTGATATCTTGTTGGTCCACTCAGAGCCAGCAGCAGTCTCCTAGGAGTTCAGTCAATCACTAACCCTTTAATGCAAAAAACTAAAAGTGACATCTGATAAAACACATTTTCACAGGCAACGCTGTGACTCTAGCCATGTAAGCAATATTTTCCTTCTTCCAAAACGATTAAGAGTTAGGTAGCCAGGTACTTTCAAGGTAAACAATGTTATACTTTGTTTGTGATTGAGTATTAGAGGTGAGTCAAAACAAGTAAATAACTGTAACATGTTAAGTCAGTCTCTCCACAGCTTGTTGTTGTTCGATGAGGCAAAGACACTGCTTGTGACCAGGTTTGAGAGACATCTCCCTGAATTCTACAAAGAAGGACATGGCTGACTGAAAGACCACAAGTATTTTGACTTGGAGGTTTGTAGATAAAGCTTTTTTAAGTCACTCAACAGCTATTTTGGTTTCCACTGAATCTAAAGTGTATTTATTGTTATTTTGCAGGTCTACGTTCCATGCAATGTGAGGTTGGATAACGTGCTTTTTTAGAATTAATTGTTGTGATTAGATGTTATATTAGGGTAGCCACGTGTTGTACAGTGACTGGTCGAGATGATACATGCTTTTCACTTGTTATAATTGGAAGCATTTGAAGGATAAAAGGTTTATGTAAAACAAACAAACAAAAAAAACAACAACTAGATAATTAGATCCTACATAAATCTGCTGCCCTCTCTGGCACACACACACACACACACACACACACACACACACACACACACACACACACCGCCCACCCCTGCATGCATTATGCTAATGAGCAGGTGAGTCTGTTCTCGAGTCGCTGCGGAGCCGCAGGTGCTGATGAGGCGGATGGAGCAGCGCAGAGAGCAGCGGGACTTCACGCCGAGAATCTTCATCAGGTGATGCTGTCCAAACCCGACTGACGGGGATCCGCGAAACACGAATGGATCACTATTTAGGACGCAGCTGGAAAAGGCTCTTTCGGTCCTTATCTTTGTTTTTCGTCTTTATTTATCAAGGTGAGTCCCTTGTGAAAATTAGGCTTTGAAGTTATGTATAATTTTGTTGTGCTTATACGATTTTAACGCAAGCAAACTCCCATTTGTTTTATTTTCTTTCAGCTCATATTTCTTGGTGTGCCGAGAGGGTAAATGTTTCTCACAGGAATGCATTTAATAGGTACGTTTTTCCCCCAATTGTATTTTTTATTCTATCAATTTTGAGCGGTGAGACACTCACCTCTCGTGGTTTGATTAATTCCCAGTGGTGTGAAGCCCCTGACAAAGTGTCTTATTGTATAAATTTGCTCAATTACTGTGCACACACGCTAGCATAGATTTATAAAGTAAACTTCAAGGTTGTCTTCTTCTAAATTATCTATCTATCTATCTATCTAACTATCTATCCATCTATCTATCTATTTCTTAGTCCGACGTCAGGTCCGTTGATTCACAGTTAAACCATAGGAAAATTAACTTAATTATGAAATAGTGTGAAGAGCATAACCCATATTCTTCCGTTAAATAAAAATCCTGACATTGTGATTTTTGGCATCTTGATCCCTCTGAGCATCTCTGAGAACCTTTAGTTATTCCTATTTTCTCTTATGTCCCGTAATAATAATAATAATAATAGGAAGAAGAAGAAATAATTTGTCACCCACATCTATATAATACGTATAATAACACATGAATAATTCCCTGAAAATAGCCATTATCAACACATTTATCATTACCATTATTGTGAGTTCTGTACCATAAACTAACACTAAATGTTAGAAGCACTAACCCCTCATGGACATATGGGCAATTTTAACCAATACCTGACTTAATTAGAAAGTTAGTGTTTTTCTTTACAACTGATTTCAAAATTTGTAATAAATCTTTACCTTCTTAAGTCTATAATATTATAGTATCAAGTATATTTATTTAAAAAAATTAACAATAAAAAGATTTTTTTGTGTCGGCATCACTCACTTCTTTTGTAGAAATATCAGCTCTAAACTTGCAGCAACTGTGCCTCTGTGTGCACAGAGAAGAGAGAGTCAATTAAAAACATTGGTGCGCTTAAGATATTTGGCATTAAAGCTGTGCTTCCCAAAGTGTTAATTACCTCAAACAATTGACATAGTTCCTTACACAGTGGAGAGCTAAAAATTGAAACAGTGAAATTTGTCTGCTCCAAATTCATGTATGTTGACTTGGGAAACATAGTGGGACACAATATAGGTGACTTCCCACAAATTGAGCACCCCCTTCTGAGAGAATATTGCCATTTAAAGTAGGTGAGGATTTTAAAATCATCTTTGTCTGCTCCAAATTCATGTATGTTGGTAGTAGGTGAGGATTTTAAAATCATTGTTCTCATGTCTTTTGTTGGAGCCCAGTTTTTATTGATTGTGACTAACAATGTTTCAGTCAGATTCTACAGATACAGGTACAGTCTAATAATTGTACTTCAAAAACATCCCATCAAAAACAAAATATAATTTATAGATAGCCTATAATATCTTACTCACAGATTACTAACATTGAGGTCACAGTCTGGGCTTTTGGCCTAACTTGATTGATTTATTTTAAATTTCTTTTCAATATTATGTTGTGATGCAGACTGTGTTCATTTAAATTTCATGTGTTGGTTTGGTTGACTCCTGAATGATGGTGGGGTTGTGGGGTTTGTGGTGTCATATGTGTGTTGTGGGGGGAATCTGTGGCAAGAACAAACCTTTCCTTGTTCTCTCTGTCCCAGCAGCGGGAGAAGCAGTATAAAGCAGCAGAAATGGGACACCGCTTCCCAGGGAGTGCAGGTAGGCGGTTGCATTGAGCACTGGTGCTGATGGAGTTGCTTCAGGCAGTAAACGCACTGCCAAAGATGGCCCCCCCGCCCCCCAAAAAATCACTAATACCAAAACACAAATCTAAAATAGGGAAACCTTCTGTATCACACCACTACACTTTTGTGGGAACAATGGGAAAGCAATCATTTCAAAATAAATTTAAATTTAATAGCTTTAATAAACTGTACTTAGACATCTTTTGTGTACCAAACCATCTTTCCCATGAGGCCTTCCCTCCACCATGTATACAGATGACACAGTAAGATAAACACAGTAAACTTCAAGGTTCTCTTCTAACATGTATACTTTATTTGCTAAGGTTTTTGCTCCCTCACACCCAAATTTGTAGGGGTCCCTGTAGGGATATACCGTATCTGTTGTGTTGTTTTATGTTCCTTTGTCAAAGCCACAATCAATTTGAGTGTATTGACTTTTTTTTTTCTTTAGCTCTGACAGAGCAATCACATTCAAGATATACGGAGAAGCTTGGAACTAAAAAATAACCAAACAATCAATCAATCAATTACATTGCAAACTTAAGTTTAATCTCCTCATCTTCCAATGTCATACTGATATTGATTGATTTTGTAAAGTTCATTGTCACACAGGTTTTTAATACCCCAACACATCATCAACACTAAAATAACCCTTAATTTACTGCTATACCATACTTAACAATCAATATCTAACAATTCTGATTACAGAGGAGGGCAAGGCGGAGAAATGCTCTGTCAAGGAAAGTTGGGTGGGGTGAGGTGGAGGTTTTACACCTGGATGGGAAAACTGTGTTAGAAAGTCACAGAGGAGCCATTAGTGTAGGCCATTAGTGTAGGTTGGATGACAGGTTTCCTCATATTTTCCAATGCTTTGTTTCTGTCTCACAAAGAAGAATTTTGTTTACTCAAAGAACTGCAAAACTGGGAATGAATATTTCCTTGTTAAGCGAGGGTTAGTAAACTTTATTTTATTTACTGTGTTTTATTCAGATTTCTTTAAAATGTATGTATCAAGTAAGCAGCAAACAGATTAAACACAGTCCCCTACACCTGCTCAATAATCCTGTTTTTAAATAAAAATAAATATGATATCATCTAGGTTACAGCTGTAGCATAATGTAGCATAAGTGAATGGATAGAATAAATTCTACAAGTGCTCTTTCTTTCTTTCTTTGTAGGACCTCCAACAAACATCTGCTGGGCTAGAAAACAACACATCTTCCTCCAAACACCCAGTGGTCAGCTGGACTGCCACGTACAAACTGACGTCCTCAAGCACAGAGAGGACCTTAACTTCTTCATGGACTCTCAACTTTAACCAGACACATGGAAATTCAGTAAACTCTAGTCAAATGCAATCCAGAGCAGTATCATCAGGCAACATAACACCTCCCAGCAAACTGCACACTGCTACCACATCGACCAAGCCGTCACCTGTACACACACAAGTTAGCACAAGTCACAAGTCACCAAGAAGGACAGAAGTCTCCAGTCAATCATCAACTTCCACAACATCAGCCAGTACAGTGACTCGTCAGTCAACATCGAGCACAGCAACACTAACCCAATCACAAACTGTAACTTCTGTCCCTAAAACAACCTTAGAAAATAATGAAGACCCCAGAAACTCTCCAAGTGATGCATCGCCTACCAGCAAACACATCCTTCAATCATCACCAAGAAGCCAAACAACATCCACCATGACACCAGTCAGCTCATCAGCAAATGATGCAGCCAGCCAATCATCAAGCACATCATCGTCAAAAAACTTTATGGAAAGCACAAGTGTGTTACTAATGAGCAACTTAAGAACCCCTGTGAGAGAAGCAGGAAATCATGCCATCCAATCACTGTCATCGACCACTGCAACCAGGCAATCATCAACCCCAAGTCAATCACCAGCAGCCACAATAAAAGACAGCCAATTACTAATTTCTAGTTATTTACCCACAAATACAATACCATCCAGTCAGTCAACAACTAGGAATTCCCAAACAACCACAACGGAATCTTTCCAATCACAAACATCAACTACACCAGTCAATCTGTCACCAACAAACAAAACACCCACAAGCCAATCACCAACTACTAGAAAACCAGTAAAGCAAACACCAACTGCTACAACACCAATTAGCCAGACATCAGTGTGGACAACACCAACCAGTGAACCATCAAGAAGCACTGCACTAGTGAGCCAATCAGATAAAACCACAGCATCAGTCAACAAACCATCAAGAGCAACAGTACCAGTCAGCCAATCACCACATATCAATAAACCTCCAATCCTAAAACCTATTCTAAAAACGTTTTCTGACCATCCAGCAGGTGGCACAATGAAAACGTATCAATCGTCCTCAACCTCAACACAGCAAAGCCCAACAACAGTCATGGGAGGTTTAAACCAGTCATCACACAAACTCACACACAGTCAATCATCCTCGTCTGTATTTCCTGAACATCCGTCCAAGACCACCTCGCAAACTCCGATCAGCTCGTCGAACAACTCACAATCTTCAAACTACACCTCATCCAGTGAGACAATGTCTGCAGAGGAGCAACAAGTAGATACACTGCTTCTCAACAAACAGGGAAAGGAAGTCGTGAAGATGTCTTTGCGCAGGGGTTCAGGTGAGTTTAAAACTATTAATATGCAGGATAAATTATTGCTGAAATGTGGTTTAATCAATCATCATTGATACAGATACGATGGAGAACTTCTTTCAGTAGTTAAAACTATGCAGTACAGAATTAACTGTTTTAATATTAGTTTGTTTTAGAAATTGAATGTTTACATATGTTTTCTTTAGGTTGTTATTTTTAGTATCCGCTACCATGATAGTTCATAAACTTCTTGTAGGGGGTAAATGCATATTCCATTAGAAGTGTAGCCAAATAGAGTTTATAAGATACTGGCCTGAGGACATCATTCATCATCATTCATTCATTAAATCAACATCCTTTAAGGTCTGAAATTTAGCACTTTCCTTTGTAGCTGACCATCAATGGGCAATTTGTAAGAGGTCACGTAAAAATGATTAATGGATAAGCTCTCAGTTTAAATCTACAAACTCCTCTCTTTGTGGTTTTGGATAACATGTCTGACTCAATTTGCACAATAACCCAAAGGTAAGTAAATAAGTCAGTTCATTTTTAAGTGTACGACAATTGAACCCTTTGTTTTTTGGATGAACAGCAGGGAAGTAGCTTTTATATATCATCCCGTTTCCCCTCCACCCCTACCCATAAACCTCATTATCGACCCGTACCTGTGTGTGTGGGACATGGCTGAGTGGGCAGACAACCTGTAAGCCCACTGAGCAGATGGTGTTACTGCAGGATAGGGAGCCATGGTTTGGTGTTTGGTGGTGCGTTCACTGACTGGAACATTTGGTAGAGCTCCACGACCTGACAGATGAGACAGATGGCAACTTCTGCTTAAAGATGAGACTTGATGATTTGCAAAGTGGGTCATCTGAGTCAGTGGTTTCCAGCGTAAATTAGTAGGTTGTAGTGGATCCTAAATAGCAAATGCTGGTAAATGCAACTTTACAAGATATTTGAGGAACCATTTTTTCATCAAATTGTTAAAAAAAAAAAAACGGTTTTAGTTGAATTTCCAATATTAATTAACACAGATCAAAAATCTTCATTATGTCTCAACTTGAAGATATCTACATACATTATATCATGGTGTGTGGTGGTCTTTGACAGTTGTTCTTATCCTAACAGACTCATGCACATTTCCCTGCCTGAATGGAGGACAATGTGTTCAGTCTGAGTCTTGTGACTGCAGTTTGTATCAGGCCACGGGGCGAAGATGTCAGACAGGTGAATCCCCGCATGAGAGGTTCTTCTTTTCTCAAGAAAGGACAAGAACAATGTCTGTCATTTGGTTGTTGATAAACCAGTGAGATGAGAAATGTCTCCCTTTTTGTCCATGTCTTCCTTTTTAGTCCCAAACCCAGGATTTGAAAGGGAGATGACCTGCAGGTCCTGGGCTCAGTACAACTTTGAGACCTTTGATGGCCTTTACTACTTCTTCCCTGGCCGTTGCACGTACACACTGCTGAAGGACTGTGAGGACACTAGCCAGGCCAACGTCGTTGTTCAAGTCAGTCTTCAATATCAGAAAAAAACTATACCTTGTTGAACAAAGCTGCACTGAGGGTCTCATTTCAATGTCTGTTTCAGTGCAGTTGAGGAAAGGTTGAACTCCTGCTCCAAAAATGTGAAACCATCTTAGCCTGAGGAAAAGAATTGCTCTAAAGATTAGTGAAAACTATTTGGTTATTAGAGTCAATTACCATCAAATACTGCAATTATCTACTATGCTTAGCTTCTGCAACAGACTGGGACTTTGTTCCTCTGAAAACAGGCACTATCTTTTGGAGAAAAACTGAAACAAAAAGTTTTTTAATTTTTTTAATTTATGAAGCCTAACCAACATTCTCCTCCAGAATTCTTTTTAAAACCAACTGAGGTTTGAGGTTTACTTATAGGGTCGATGTTATATTCAATAGTTTATTAAAACTTTTTTCTCCTTTCTTCCTTAATTTGATCTTAATTTGATCACCAGGCATTACGTTTATTTACAGCTGTGTAAAAAATTCTCTTGACAAAAAAGATGACTTAATGAAGAGTCTTTAAATAGATAGATAGATAGAACTGTATAATACCATGATAATGATCACAAAAATCAAAGCAAATTGTTTTGTCTTTCTGTAGGACAAAGGGATAAAATTGTTTTGTCTTTCTGTAGGACAAAGAGATACAATATACAATATACAATATACAAATAGATACAAATAGAACGGCTTTGTTCCAAGATCCTGGATTAACTGATTCAATTCCACTGTGAAAAGTGAAGCTTATAGAAATCTGTATGGTTATAAATATTAAATGCCAATAATACAAGGTGTATTACATTTTTTTTAGCATTTAATTGGCTCTTTAATTCCCCTTTCATGTTGGGTGTTCCTGTCTGCAGGTCCATAATGATCCAGAATGTGGTTCTACTCCCTACACTTGCCAACGATCTGTCAGCCTCTTCCTCCCATGGGAGGGAGAGGTCAGGCTTTACTCAAACAATGTGACCTTTAAAGGCCAAAGGTTTGTGATGGAAAACTCGGAAATAGTTTTATTTACAAATGAATCTACTCTATACACATTATGTGTGTTAATTGAAAGATGACTTAATGTGTAAAGTCAGTTATTTTGTCTCTGGCGGCAGATTGCAGCTGCCTCATCACATCCATGACCTGCAGCTGGAGCAAATCTCACAGTACGTTCTAGTGACACAGCATCAAGGCTTCACACTGGCCTGGGACGGAGGCAGCGGTTCTGTCTACATCAAGCTCAGCCCAGAGTTTGTGGGCAGAACCTGTGGCATGTGTGGAAATTTCAATGCAGACGTCCAAGATGACCTGAAGACGAGCTATGGTATGATCTTTTTTTTGTCCATATTCCAAAGCTCTCAAGACAATTAGAATAAAGTAGTATATATTCCCTCTAACATGATGTTCACATTTAGCTGTTGTTGTTTTTATAACAATACAAATAACAATATGTACAACATATCCTCACAATATAAAGTATATCTAGCACCACTGACAAAAACAAATCTCTCTCTCTCTATTTTTTTACAATATGCGATAAATCATTAAAACACCCAATAATTTAGCCTTCTCTATGAACTGTTTGACAAGAAAATACCTCTTACTAACAACGTTGTGCTCCACCTAAAAGAGTAATTTCAAAGGACTTTGTTGTGTACGTAATTTTAGGTCATTTTTTATGTTAAATCAGAAATTATAAAGTAAATACAAATACTGCTGGATGTAAGTTAAACCTCTTGTTTTTTAAACTCTCTGTCTTCTGTCCAACCAAGGTGTGCTGACAAATGAAATTGAACTGTTTGGTAATAGCTGGCTGGAGACGGAGCCACACCAGTCCCAGTGTTCCACGGTGCCCCCTGGATTTTCTTCACCCTGCTCTGCAGTTTCTGCTCAAGTTTTACTGGTAAAGTGATTGAAAATGACTTCTTATAACATAAGACATTCTCTAAATACATTTACCAAAGTGTAAATCCTTTTTCAAACATGTGAGCTTTAATAGAAAAACACATTTGTATTGTTGCAGAAGGTAAAAGAAGTATGTGCAATGCTGCTGGATCCACCCTTTCAGAGCTGCCATGACTTTGTCAGTCCACTGTCCTACATGGCCAGCTGCTCTAATGACCTGTGCATGTAAGATTCATTTGAACTCTTCCTCATTTTTTTTTTTTAAAGTATGACTTGTTTGCATTTTTTTTTACTTCCCTGACTCAGTGTCCTCAACTACAGAGGAGACGGTGAGCACTCAGTGGCCTCTCATTTGTCTATCTCAGTGGCTCAGGTCCATGATCCTTAAAATGCCTTCTCTCTGAAGTGAAACATTAGCCTCAGCAATCTGCTTCAACAACTCAGGCTGTAGCACCAAAGTCGAGAGATTCTTGTGTTGAGAAACAAATTTACCTTATCAGATCACCTGGACTGGGCACATTTACTGACTGAGTCACACAAGAGTTTTTTCAAGGAACAGTTTTCACCTTTCACAGAACCCAAGTTTATTCATCAGCAGATAAGATGTCCAGCTGTTCAGTGTTTACTCTGGTCACCTCTAGTGTGTCTGGCCTAGAAAATACAAAGCGGCCCAGCTCATGTCATTGTGTTCCTCTTTATTTGTTACTCTGTTAAGGTCGAATCCCAGTGGTGATGCTGTCTGCCAGGTGTTTACTGAGTACGCCCGGGCCTGTGCCCACGCTGACCACACACTGCACGACTGGAGGCATCACATTCCTCAGTGTGGTAAGTTCCTCCAGTCTTTTTGATAAAACTTTGTCCCACAGCAGTTAAAAGCCTGTTGCTCTGATTAGATCCTCGTTTCTCATACAAGACTTTTAGCATTATTGCAAACAAAATTGTCTCAGATTCCACTTGGCAAACTTGCTCAGTGCCTCTGAGACCAGTCTTAGGACCTATTCTATTCTTGCCCTGTCTCCTTTCTCTGGGTCAGACAATCAGGACAATATGAGATGGTAAGAGGGCCCAAAGATTCGTTTAAAAACATGCTTTTTATTAGACTGAGGTCAGGTGTCTTTAAGCGGTTACAGTCATGCTTCACATGTCCTTTTCTGCACTTGAGGTTCTCACATTTATGTTTTACTTTCATATTTGTGACCAGAGAAGCAGTGTCCTGCTGGTCTACAGTACAGAGAGTGCATCAGCTGCTGTCCTGACTCCTGCAGCCTGGAGCGAACATGTATAGACAGTAAGCTGACCTGCTTAGATGGCTGCTACTGCCCAGATGGTTCGTTCACAACTTCATATTTCACAGCATATCTTAATTAAATATTTGACCGAGATCACAACTCCAGATATTATGAAAGTGTTGTTCTTTCACAGGCCTAATCTATGAGGATGGAAGGTGCGTAACGCCCTCTGACTGTCCTTGTGAGTACCATGGGATGTTTTATCCCTCTGGACAAACTTTGCAGGAGGAATGCAACAACTGGTGAGCAGCTTTTAATCTTTGTTGTCTATAAAATGCTCATTTTCTTCCTATTACCCCTAAACCCATTGTCACAATGTCTTTGGACCTTAAGTAAACCCCAACGGCACACACACACACCGGCAGGGCTCATGCAATCCTTTTAATCTCCTCTGATCTGACCACCTGAGTGTGTCCAGTTTCTGTCAGTAAACTCGCTCATTAGCTGGAGCCTTGCAGTTCCCCAGAGCCACCTGTGAATGTTTCTGTCTTTTTCTTTTAGTACATGTGTCGGTGGAATGTGGAACTGTACTGACCACAGCTGCCCAGGTTTGTGCACAAAAAACATTTTACTTTTTTGGACATACCTGGAAATTAGAGCTGAAAAGTTATATGTATATATGGTTCAGCGGGAATTATTGTGAAATAAAACATTTTTTTTATTTGAATAAGCAAGAAAAATATTGGTCTTTTTCACCTCAGGAGAGTGCTCTGTTACTGGGGACATGTATTTCCAGTCCTTTGACGGACGGCTCTTCACCTTCCCTGCAACATGTCAGTACGTTCTTGCCAAGAGTCGAAACTCAGGAAGGTTCACAATCACCATCCAGAATTCCCCCTGTGGAGCAGTGAGTTAGATTTAATAACAGATTTCAACTGTTTTTCAACCTTCATGCTTCTTCTTCCTGAGCAGCTTCATACATTAATGCATTTGTGGTTGTTTTGCAGATTAAATCATAATTTATGTGTTTTGTAATTCTTGTTGCGTTTTGGTCATTTGATCTACACCCATGCCAGGAATCAAACGTATTGTGTCACACTCAGTGGCAAGACAACACACAGGCTCCTCTTCTTCTTTCTCTCTCCAAATCTAAACCAGAGATGTAAGATATACTGTAAGATGTCCCACTCATCAGAGCGGAGTCCTCTGACAGCCAAGTGAACAGAATGACCTTATCTGGCTGGACTGACTGACAGACGGAGCTGTAGCGGCTTTATAGTTAAGCTACAGGTGAAGAGAGGCTCAGGAGGGGAGGAAGACGTGAACAGAGGGAGGTTATGTGAAAAGAGGAGAAGAGTGATGGGAAGAGTTGAGGTGGAGGTGGAGGTGGTCGATGGGGTGGGTTGGTGGGTGCCAGACACTTTGCAGGTGCAGGGTTCTGTCACTTATGAAAGAAACCTATTCACAGAGATGGGTCAATTACTGTCAGAGATGAGGCAGAGGAAACAGCTATAGTTTAAGAAAAGTGATGGACTTGAGTTCACATGTGAAATGTGTTTCATGTTTTTAGATCTTAGCTTTAAGTACATCATTGTGTTTTTGGTTCTAAATTTTTTATATTAGCAAATTCCTGTTGGATCTGAATTCATTAAAACAAACAAGAAACTGCAAAACCCCATTTGATGATCCTTCGCACAACTAACTGAGTTCATCCAGGACATTTCTTTAATGACTGTTTATTTTATTTAATTACTTTTTCTTGTAAACACAATCTTTTCCCCCCTCTACTTTTGCAGCACAGTGCTTCAGCAAACACACACAAGCTCTTGTCAGTCCAGAATGTCTTTGTATTTCCCTCGTAATTCATGCTTCTCATCATTTGACTCTTTCTGTGAGTCCTGTTGTCTGGGAAGAGAGTATGATTTTTATCGAGCCATCTCCCCTCATTTTCAGAATCTAGATGGGGCCTGTATCCAATCAGTCAACCTGGTGGTTGATGAGGATCCGAAATCCGAGATAACACTGAGTCATGTTGGGGAGGTCTTCATGGCCGGACAGTACCGCATCTCTCTGCCCTATTCTGACGGTAAAAAGCTCTTATCAACTACTACCATTGTTCACTTTAAGTGCCCCACTTCTTCTCATCACTCTGCAGGTCATGGCTGAAACAGATTGAGTGACGGCTCCGCCGATGAACAAAAATCTTCCCAATACTTAATGCATTGTGTTCTACGCTAAATGTCTTTCCTCTGAGTATTCCTTCTTTTCACATCACTTTTCACGACTGTGTCACTCTTGTGATGTCTTCCACAACCTTTTGTATATTTTGTGCTGAGTGCTGTGTGAGAATGATCTGATATTTTGGTCCCTCGAGGGATTAAAAACAAACGCAGCAGTACAAGTCTGGTTTCACATACATGCACCTGTCAGTCATTCTGTTAACCAATCAGGTATTAGTTTTTATACAACTGCTGTTCAGGTAAAAAATGACAGCAAGAATACCTGTTATTCAACTTATTGTATTATTAGAATTGACACATCACTGAGTTTACCATCCAGTTTATCCCTTTTTACTTTAGAGTGACTATAATGTAAGATTTGTTAACAAAATGAAAATGTTGGAGGTCGTTAGTCAGTGTAATGACAATTGACATTAATAAAAAAAAGGAAAAAATTAGCCTCCAAAAGAGGGTGGTACTTTTTGTTACATGGCACCTGTAACTATATTTTGAGCATGTTTATAGCCATAGAACGGCTTGAAGTTGTATTGTCACTTCTGAGTCCTGTTTACTGCCAGCAGGGTTACCCAGCTGTGTTAAGACCTGTGTTCTTTAACATTTTCTTAATGAAAGTTTGCAGACCAAAACCCAAGTTAATCCTCACCACCATGTCTGTATATCTACCCACAGACGTCTTCCTTGTCCAGGAGTTGTCCTCCATGTTCCTCCAGGTGAAGACAACATTTGGCCTGCGTCTGCAGTACAGCTGGAAGGACTTTCGTCTGTACTTGCAGGCAGATGAGCGTTGGAAGGATGACACCGTGGGGTTGTGCGGCACATTTAATGGAAACATTCAAGATGATTTCCTGTAAGTGTGTTTCGGCCGACCTGTAACCACCCTGTTAACACACCCTCCCATAATGAGAGTAGAGAGCATGCTACGGTTACGGAGGCAGAGAGGGAGGTGATGCTGAAAGGCTTTTCTCTCGTTTTCACACACACTTTGTCTGTAATTCACACTGGTCAAGCGGCTCCACATCAAAAGCCCTGATCTCTGGTCAGCTTTTTAAGGTGGACCAGATGAGCACCCAACTGAGCACACCACTTGAACAAAGGAATTTACTGTGAGTGGAATACGAACTGTGCTGCACCGTATCCTAATGGGCTGCTGTAAAGTGCGGATGTTGTCTAACAGCTGTAAATGGATATACATCACCGTCAGTGAGTCAAAGCTGCTGCAAAGCGAATTGAACTCACATTGAGAAATGACCTCTGTTTAAAATGATCAGAGTTGATACTATATATTCGATATCGATGGGTTAAATTGGGGTTGTCGGGGGTCTTAAAATGAAGTTTTACACAGTTTAGAAAAGCATATTACCTGTTTTTTCTGGTGACTGTTTTAACAGTTTAAAAAAAGGTAATTTTGTTGAGGGTATTGAGAATCATCTTTATTATTAAGCAGTTAATTTTGCATCAACTCGTGCGTCCTCTGGCAGATCTCCATCAGGAATGATAGAGAGCACTCCTCAGCTCTTTGGAAATGCTTGGAGAGTCTCATCAGCCTGTTCAAACAGCTTGAGTTCACCTCAGCTTGACCCATGTGACACACATCAACAGGCCGGTCAGTTTCATCTCTGATGTTTTTAACACACTCAGAACTGTTAACTAAATATTCACGCACAACAGTCTTTTGTATTTTCTGGTTAAAACATTAAAAAAGGCAGGGGTCAAGACCTTTGACCTCTCCTGTGCTGTACGTACACTGTATGTCACCTGTCATGTGATGTCTCTCTGCTCAGTAACCTATGCCTCAGGGATGTGTGACATCTTGAACCAGGATCTGTTCTCTGCCTGTCATGAGTTCCTCAGTCCGGCACCTTTTCATCAGCAGTGTCGCTCTGACACCTGTAAGTGCGGGACACCATGCCTTTGCTCTGCGTTGGCCCATTACGCTCGAAACTGTCGCAGATTTTCTGTGATCGTCGACTTTCGATCTCATGTGTCCGACTGTGGTGAGTAATTACTGAAAAGCTAAAGATTTGACAAATGGACTTGGAGGTTATAGACAGACAGACTTTATTGATCCCAAGATGGAAAATTAAAGTGTTTTAAAAATGTTTTATGTTAATTTATTTATAGATTTTTCTATCATATTTGTAAAAACAATGACTTTTTATTAGATTATTATGTATTTGATTTTTAATCACAAAGCACTGATCAGTTATATGCTTTTTTGTTTTAAATATATATATGCCATTATTGTTGTTCATCTTTATGTAACATCAACGTAACATTTCTAAATTTGACATATTTTGCCACAAAGCTAAATATTTGTGGTGCTGGGTGTTGGTATTGATTTGTCCTTTAAACCAAAAACATATGTGTTCTACTCTAGCTGCTGCTTTTCCTTATGCACAAACTCAATGGCTGGGAATATGAATGTCAGGAAATGTAAAAAAATATATATCAGTGTTGCTGCAGCAACCTTTAAGAAGTTAGACGCCAGACAGTGATGTAATGTTATGAAGAGGATGTAAGAGACTTCCTGTGGCATTGGTTATCATTATATATTAAACAGGTTATTTTTTACACTTAGATCATGAAAAAGTCACTGTCTGTCACTGCAGCCGTCACCTGTCCTGCCAACATGCAGTATGGCACCTGTGTATCATCCTGCCAGAGCCGCTGCTCTGCCCTCTCCGTGCCGCAGCACTGTGGGGAGGAGTGTGAGGAGGGCTGCGTCTGCCCTCAGGGATCATTCTACAGCCACCGCACACACACCTGTGTGCAAAGGTAAAGCTAGGGAGAATTAGTTTTAAGAATACGTTAAAAGCCAAAACAAACACATATAAAACTAAAGCTTTTATCAGCATTAGCAGATTATAAATGTAACACTATTGTTTTTTATTTAATATTGTACTTTTATGCATTCAATCTTTTGTTCAAATAATTAGTTTAATTAGTTATTTTAGTACCATATTTACATTACATTACAAAGGAAGGATTGAATGTGTTCCTGCTCAGTGTGGGAGCAGCTCCAGCTCTGACAGCCAGGCTGCTCTGTGAGGTTTTGAAGCTTGTAAGGCACTGGACCAAACAAATCCTCTCAAAGTGATATTTGTATCTGCTGTGAAGTTTAGGTCAGCCTTTAAGTGGAGGGAGCTGTATTTTTCCTGCAGTCATGACAGACAGAGCCAGACGGAGGGCCTTGGTAATTGTGCTCCCCCTTTCAGGCTGCTGCGCCCGAGAAGATGTGACGCTTAATTCCTCTTAAATGTCCCAGGTTTTTTACATCCTAGTGTGGTGCTGTGCCTTACTTACTATGTGATAGGGTTACATCGAGGAATTCACTGTGAAACCCCCCTTTCATTCCCATTCGGGCTGCAAACGACGCAGATATCTGATAACCAGTGAGAAAGAATTTGTAGTACAGAGAGCGATGTGTGCCACTGGCCTATATGTTACAAAGTCTCTCAGCCTTTTTATGGGATTATGTTATTAAAATGTTTTGCGTTATCAGTTCATCTTTAAAAAAATATTCATTTTCTACTTAATTATAACCTCTTTACCTGTGTCATATCTACTAAGACTTTTACTCCTACTGAGTCACTAATAAAAGAAATCTTCACTTTTAAAACCTTTTAGGAGTGAATGTCCATGCAGCTTCCTGGGAGCAGATTATGAACCAGGAGATGTGATCATGACATCAGCTGGTGTTCAGTAAGATAAAACTCCATCCTTAATCTTTCTTTATTAATTGGATAATTACTTGTGTGATCACTGCTGCATTTCATTTCATTACCCCAGCTTCTCTCTGTTTCCTCCGACAGACTCTGTCTGAATGGTAAACTTGTGTCTCAGACCACGAACAGTGGTAGGTAGCATCACTCATTGTGAATAAAACCATCAAATTGAAACCATCTAAAAGAAGAGTTTAGATTCTTTGTTTGCTCTGTTTTTCCTTGTTAAAGGGTTGCTTCTTTTTTTTTAAAGAATGATCTTTACGTCAATTTTAAAACTGTGAAGTCCACTTACATAGCAAAACTTTATAGTTTTAACAATAAATATTAATATTATTTTTTAACAAAAAGTTAAAAATCAAAATCTAGAAAACATCATAAGCAGCATATTCTTCACTTGTGATTCCCTCTTTGTCTCCTGCAGACAGGTTGTGTCCAGCTGGTCAGCTTTACCAGGACTGCTCAGAGGGAGAAGACGGCTTCCTGTCAGGAAGGGGCGTGGCCTGTGAGCTCACCTGTGAGTCGTATCTGCTCAACCTCACCTGCTCAACACATGAGCCCTGTGTAGCTGGATGTACCTGCCCCCCTGGGTGAGTGGCAGTTTTTTATGCTGATTTTAAAGTATGACTGCTCTTATGAAAACCTCTCTATGCATGACCTGTTCCTTAGTAGATGTTTAATCAGGCAATAATAAAAAAACAAACTTCAAAAACAGTTTGTATCATCTGCAGTCAAACAAAAACAGTGCAGAGATTAGCGTCATCCGATTCCTCTAATCTCATTGGCTTTTAACCTAAAAAGTGGGTTAAGTGGTTTCAATTTGTAACCACAACCACAGGTGACACCCTGATTATGGAATTAACAAACGGGACGCTTTGGACACCCAAGATTTTGACACTTTATGTGAGCAGATTATATATCTTTATGTAATGCTGGTGCACCAGAACTGACAGCAGTCATCTCCTGTTTCACTGTATGAATGCTTGTTCTCCATCAATAACTCTTATGTTATTAAAAAAAAACTTTAAAAGGTCCCCTTATAACAGAGAAAAAAGCTTTGATTTGAAGATTAAATTTGACAAATTATAAAAAGAATTTAGTGAAACAACAACAAACAGTAAAAGTCTGAATGTTGTTTGATAAGGCAACTGTATCACTGTTTCAAAGTGCTCCTATTGCAGCAATCCCTTTTCCAAGATTTAGGAGAATGTGAGAAAGTGTTAAGATGATTTAAGACAAGACTCTGACTAATCTGAGGGGATTTAATATCTAGCCAAGACCATTAATAAAAACCATAGCAATGACACTACCAAATTGAGTGTCATTGCGTTGAAGGTTAGTTCAAAAGAGGTGGAGATGGTTTCGTCTCCATTCTTTTTGTAACCATAATGAAATTATGTTGGATTTAAATTGTATCATATGTGGTGTGAATTGAAAATGTAATTAAATGTATGAATGGTTACAATTAAAGGATGGAATGCTAATAATTTACTGAAACATACTCCTAGACCAAAGTAACTTGTTCTATAAATAGCACCAGTTTGACGTTTCCGTGCTGTTGCTCAGTGCTGTGTATCATCTGACATCATAAAATGTGACTCAGAGAATAGAAGGTCAGTGGGGGCAGAGATCCTTCATGGTACAATCCACCCTGTCTCCCCTACAAAGATCTCACTGGTGTGATTTATTTAATCCCTGTTACCAAATTAAGCAGCGTGACCTTTTGCGATGACGAGCTCCATGTAAATTCCGGAGCTGATCTCCAGAATGCCTGGCCGTGCTTAATAACCGCCTGAAACTTAATAGTTTATGAAGTAATTCTGTGGTGAACATAAGCACAAAGGAGTCTCATTTATCCTGCTTCACCCCACCAATAACCCAGAGCAACATTAGTGTTAGTGACTGCCACATGGTTCAGTGGACGATCTTTTGAAAAGGTCACATGGGGAGCGTCAGTAGCAGTAAAGTAAAGGCAACTGTCTGTCTGTACTCTCTTGGTTTCTGACGGTTTCTGGTATTTGACCTCAGAGTGGCTGAATACTGTCTCACTGTGTTGTTTGCTGTGCAAAGGCTGAGGTTTCTGGGAATGAACTCAGGACAACATTGTACAATAGGTGGCCGAGGGGTGGTTTTCTTAAGCCACCTCCTCTGAAGAGTGATGGTTTCACTATTCAAACCATCCATCTTCTCATATACACATTGAAGATGTATACGGTTGGACTCCATCTAGTTCTACTGTAATTCTCTTCTTGTAAATCAGTGTAACTCAGTCTGTGATAAATTGGTGTCAGAGTTCTGTATTGCGTCTCTGAGACATATTAAGTAAAACATAGAAAACAACCCTTACAATGTTCAAAAGAAACAAACGTGGCCTGTGTAGTCATTCAACTTTGCTCTTCCTACCTGATGTCTTATTTAACCTGGTCTTTAACAATCCTGCATAACTTGGCATGAATCCAGGTGAACTGCAGGATGTGTGGAAGCATCTGTGTTGCCTGGTCACGAGTCACCACATCACAGCACATCCAGCTTCCTCCACACTCACTTTTACATCAGTGGATGAGACTGAGGTCACAATGATAGCTGTGTTTATGAGATGTTTTGTTCGTGATGAGCACAGTGGTCGGGAGAAAGAGTGATTGTTGAATCTTTGATCAGAGTAATCCATACCGCAGCTTGGCGGGGGGATAAAGGCAGCTGTTAACACCGTTTTATCTGGGGTGTAACTCTACTCAGGTGAACCTGGAGTTTTATGGCAGAGCCATTCAGGATGTCACTCCATTGTCCGCAGCCTTGCCAGATGACAGAGCTCGGCCCTGAATATTACAAGATACTTATCTGCTTTGTGTCACGGAGTGGGAAGCAAATGGAGGGTCCAGTCAAAGACTTTTTTCTTTCTCTCTGTCTCTGAGAATCCTAATTGTCTGGTTTTCTCATGTACCAACAAGTGAGACAGTTGTCCTTACCAGTCACTCACTGACATCAAACCATCAGACCTCTCTGCAAGTATCTTTCTAGTACCTTATTGACAGGGTTTTGATTTAAACATTTGCGTCTCTGTAGTGTCTGCCTACTTCAAACAGTAGATGGTTTTGAATCTCCCTATATGTCTGGAAATATGTCTCAGGATGTGACATTGCAAAGGAGGTCATTGTAAAAGTTCAGCCCCTCCATCCCCCCAGCCCACTCTCCACTGGGTATCTGCTTTTCTCTTATGCGACTGCCAGCCTTTTATCTCTTAAAATGCCAACAGTAATCTGCTCATTCAGCACAGTGCTAAAAGGACACAGCCTTTATTATATAAACATTTAAGGCACTTGAAGTGGGTTGTCATCTGTAACATGGAGGAGACGATCAGTAAGACTATACAACTTTGGTTAGTCCACATATAACTCTTCACTTGGAGTTTCTTCTCGTTCTGGTTCTGGTTCTGACCAGCTCAACTATAACTTCCGTATACAGTTGGAATGCAGTTTATCGTCTGCTGTCCTGCCTTTTTACCATACCTGACAGGATGTCATATACTGCACATGGAAACAAAAGAAAAAAAACTTGATTGAGCATTCGCGTGTCACAAGTCATTCTCACGTCTTTACCATGTGGTGGTCAAAGCATTCAGTAGTTCATTACAATTAAGAGGAAAACAAACAGGTCTGAACCACAGCTAAAGTGTTTTTATATGTTTGATAACCAGTCTGCTGAGACATGGGGACGAGTGCTTCGAACCGGTGGCCTGCCCTTGTTTATGGAAGGGAAAGGAGTATTACCCAGGAGACAGGGTCTCCGCTCCCTGCCATGACTGGTATGTTTATCATTAACTGTTTTTTTCTGTATTCTGCCTTTGTGATCTCTGACTACATTAATACAAATATACAGATAAAGTCAGAAAAGTTTAGATGTCAAACATCAGATTCTTGCCTTTGTGCAATGTGTTTTGAGAATGTGACAATCTGATATCTGTAAATCTCTGTTATAACTGTGCCTGGAAACAGAGAGAGGCCTTGTTTGACTCAATCATTCACTTTTTCTCTTCATGACTGCTGAAAGGAAACACTCCTGCAGTCATTTCAGTCTTTTTCTTATCGTTCCAATTCTTCTCCAGGCAATAAACAGAGAAGAAGCTCCAGATGACAGCTGTAATAGCGAGAAGTCATTCAGTCTTTTGACAGTTCCCCGGCCAATTATCTGCCTCATGTAAACCTGAGGCACATGATCAAAGAAGGTCATTAAAAGTGTAAAAGTGGGAACACATTGATAGTAAATTGCTCAGACTTTGCTCTCTTTGTAGTGTCTGCCAACACGGGACGTTCCAATGTGTGTTTCGACCCTGTCCGTCCATGTGTACGGCTTACGGTGATCGCCACTACAGGACGTTCGACGGCCTCTTATTTGACTACGTTGGAGCATGCAAAGTCTTTCTTGTGAAGGTATTGTAAGTATTTAAATATAGTCAAAGAACTGAAAGACTCATTGTTGTGGAAGTGAATATGTTTTCTTTAATTTTGTTCAGGTGTCATTCTGGTTAATAAAAGATGGTGTGTGTGAGGTTGTGTTGCATTTCATTCATCAGTATTTTTTTAAAAGACACCATCTGCAATGTATTATATTAAATCCACAATTTTGAATAATTGTTTATAAAAAATTGATTATAATACATTCTGGTGAAGTGGTGTCTTAGGATGTTAAGGAGTAGGAAAGTGGACAGAATTGGTTTCTTGAAATGTTGTTCATAACATTTTAGTGAAGTTATTCTTATTTGTAATGTTTTCTCTGACTATGTTCCCTCAGAGCAGTGAGGGTATGCCGCTCAGCGTTACAGCTGAGAACATCAACTGTTTTGAGAGTGGATTCATCTGCAGGAAATCACTGGTGGTCACTGTTGGACAGTCTTCTATAGCTATAGATGAAGACAATGGAAACCCTGTAAGAACTGATTTAAATATAATTCTAACATATGGCCATCTGTGTTAAGCTGTTGTTTAAATTCAAAATGGCATTTTTTCAAATGTAGAATCCATCGAGTGTGATTGACAAGAAGCACAGGATGTTCATCTGGCCAGCTGGATACTTTACAGTGATTCACTTCCCTGATGAGGACATCACTGTCCTCTGGGACCGTAAGACCACAGTCCATGTCCAGGTTGGACCTCGCTGGCAGGTTGGTTCTGCCTTCCTCCACTGTTAACAGTTAATTAATATTGTATATATATTTATATATATTGTGAACATTAATCTTTATTGACAATTGAGACCTAAATCTGTATCATTTGTAAAATTAGTATTTTGGAATATTTGCAATGTGCACAAATTATTGTTGTAAGAAAAAAAGATAACAAGTAAGTCAACACTAAAAAGACAGAAAATGTACTTATTATGACTTTGTTGTGGAGTCTCTTAAGTGTGATATAAATTTTAGAACAAACCTTTCTAGTAATAACGAACTCCTAATTGAAGTTTTCAGTTCATCTGAAGGTGGTTTGTCCATTTCACATGATGCAGCCCCCTCTAGTGGCGGTTAACCCAGTGAAGTCATCCTTCAGTATAGTTAATTCATTTTTGCAGACGGAAAATGACGGTGAGGTTCTGTGTTTTAACGACAATACTGTGTATAAATGAAAGATGTTTATAATGTGTTCAGGGGAAGCTGAGTGGTCTGTGTGGGAACTTTGACATGAAGACAGTAAACGAAATGCGGACGCCTGACAACATTGATTCTCCCACTTCCCAAGAGTTTGGCAGCAGCTGGACCGCAGCAGAGGTGACGTTTGTTTATCACTGACTGTTTCTTCTTGTTTAATCATCATTTTTCCTGCAACACAAATGGATGACATGTAGATACTGACAGAAATGCTGCATCAACAGCAACAATATAAAATGTGATTTGTTATACAAACCTTTTTTAAAATAAAGAAGTTAAATTAGTCTGTAGCTTTATTTTATTTTTATTTATTATATTTTATATATTATTTCTTTTTTTCATAGTACATGTAGTACGGATGCTAAAATCTCTTCTAAAACATGTAACCGGATGTTTCTGTACCTGTGTGTGTGTGTTTGTGTGTGTTCAGTGTGTAAACAGTGCAGACATCAGACATCCCTGCAGCCTCAGTCCACTCAGAGAACCCTTTGCAAAGCGACAGTGTGCAGTCCTGCTTAGTGAGGTCTTTCAGGCCTGCCACCTAGTGGTATGTTATTGACCAACACAAACCTCTATGTCCAGCTGGTTGCTCTGTGAATACAGTATTTCTAAGTCTATTTCCATGTTCAGGTGGATGTTACCTGGTTCTACATGAACTGCCTATCAGACACTTGTGCCTGCAGTCGAGGAGGTGACTGTGAGTGTTTCTGCACCAGTGTGGCAGCCTATGCCCAGCGCTGCTGTCATCAGGGCGTTCCTGTGGACTGGCGTTCTCCATCTCTTTGTCGTAAGTCAGGCAGCAGGGGTAAAGAGAGAAAAACAAAGACAAGTTTGGGTTACTTCTCTGATTCAAGATTGTTGACTTTGTCTTACTTTCACAAATGGAGACCATGACAAATCTGACACCTAATAGTTAAAAATACTTTATAGAGCACATTAAAACCTCTCCCTCTTCTCTCTGCAGCATATGACTGTGAATACTACAATAAAGGTATGATACTTACTAATACTTTCCCAGTTCTACTTTATCTTTATAGTCTGTATAGCTTGATTTCATTGACATATTTCATACTTTTGTCAATGGGTTGAAATAATGTTGGGCAAATCTCAGTTTGGTCCAGCTCAAAGAAACAGACCTTCAAATCATGTGCATGCCACTACATGACATGAGTACTGTACTAACTCATGAGTACTGTACTAACTCAGCCTCCTGTGTGTAGTCTTGGGTAAAGGCCCCTTCAGACTCATCCCATTCAGAGACCAGAGCACTGTGTTGGCAGCCAGCAGGTCCAGTGGTTCAGTGTTCTTTCAGCGGGGGAACATCACCAGCTCCAGCACAAGTGACATCATGTCTCATTTCATGATGACACCAGGTCTCAGCAGAGCAAGACCACACGGTGAGTTGTTTTGTACCAATACCAGATTGTTATTTCTTAACTGTTCAAACCAGATAACTTTTTAAAATTGTATTTATTTAGATACATTACGCCCCCCGTTACATCATGGATTTTTGAAATTTGAATTGAATGGGTTTTGCAAACAGCTCTCCAATACGGTTTTACCCAATTTTGATTTCTTGTGGTAAAGTTCACGTAAGCAGTAGTGTTGACTTCACAACTGTTTCCACAGCAGTGGCTGTTTTTGGATATGTCAAGATGGAGATAAAAAAAATACTTTTTAATGTTTATTTATTTTGTTTTTTATTTCACAGACACATCACGACTGTCCTTTGAGGCAGTGGACAGACCAAACTATTTCCTGTATGCAAGCCCTGATGGCCAGGTGAAGCTGGCCAAGTGGGAGGAGAGTGAAGCATTTTGGGACGGGGCCACCTTTGTACTCCACAGGAACACCTGGATTTTTGGCTACAGCTCACTGGAGTCCCATGCCAAGTCTGGATTTTTCCTGCACACGATGCTGCCTCGACTCCACCTGCTGAAATACAGACATACTGACAGTTTTCGCAAGGCCACACTGTTCAGACTGACAGGTCAGCATCATTCACACGACTTCCAATCACATGTGAATTTCCCCACTGTGGCACAAATAAGGGACTTCTTAACTTCTTAATCCGAATCCTTCTTCAGGTTCCAGTTCTGAGGCTCCACCACAACCTCTCTGTCAGTGGAGATATGAGTCCTGCATCAGTCCGTGCTTTAAGACCTGCAGTGACCCTTGGGCTGAAGCCTGCGTCAGCATCCCAGAGTGAGACATTTGACCTTGATTTGCCTTACTTTGATAACACCTGCACTTCTTTAGAACCACAATGCTATCGAAAGGAATTTCCTTAAATGTCATTCAACCACAATCCTTAAAATCCAATATTGAATTCACTCCTCTTATTTTAACAGAAGTTTACAAATGTTTGGATTAAATCTTCAAATTTTCTGTTCAATTTAAACTTGAAATGATGGGTATAGTATATTGCTACATTTAATTACTTTAAATTGTATTATAACTGTATTATATTATATATAGTATTTGATTTATTAATCATTATTTAATATTAATTTTAAATAATACATTAAAACATCTAGTTTTAGTGTGAAAACGCCACTATACTATATATCACAAGAGTATTTTTTATAGCATATTTTATTCATAGCCATGTGTACGTCTCTGTGCAGAGTGGAGGGCTGCATTCCTGTTTGTCCTCCACACATGGTCTTGGATGAGGTCACTCGGCGTTGTGTTCATGTTGAAGACTGTAAGTGTGTCTTGGTAGATTTAGGTCATTCATTTCTATTCTAAGTACTAGAACAATGATTACTGTTTTTATTGAAGTGTAGTGATATTATTGTATCTTCTGGTTTCAGGCATCAACATCCCTGTGGTATTAAAACCACCAACACCTTCTTCACCACAGTCGACGTCTGCAGTCACCTCTAGCACAGCCGCCTCCTCTCCTCTCTCCAGTACAGTCGTCTTGACCAAACCCTCCACAGCTCCACACACTGGTCCAATCACCAAGTTTACCTCCACTCTGCCTGTTGTTGTCAGCACACAAACCCCTTCCACAACTACGCCGACTGTCTCTGACAAGCTAACACAACCAGATACGACATCTTCGCCTCCATCTCCACAACTGTCAACAACACCGAGAACTGTAGCGCCTCCTGTCTGGACAGAGGTGGTAGAGCAGTCATCTACAGTAGAAGTGTCCACAGCTTCCTCCACTGTATCAGCGAGAACAAGACAAACGTCCACTATTAGCCCCTCTGACCGTAGCTCTCCCAGGACAAGCAGTGCTCCGCTCACCAGCACAACTTGGATCACCTCCACCACAAGACCTACAGATCAATGGAGGCCATTTATCACTACTACAGCAACAACCGTGCAGACAACAACACCCACAACAATCACCACCACATCCACAGAGCAGCCAGTCACTACCAGTGCTTCCCCTCGTCATGAAAACACAACAAAGGCTACAACACATTCACCAGCTGCAATCTTAACAACATCTGGTACGGCTGGTGTCTTAATCTCACATACAACCACCAGTCCCACAGACACCAGAACAAAGTTTCCCTCAGAGGGGAGATTAACTCAAACTACAACTGCACCAACGTCCCCAGACTGGTGGAACACAAATTTGACAACTGTGTCTCCTCTTCAGCCCGTGTCTTTAGTTGAAACAGAAACTGTGCCTTTGCCCTCAGCAACCTCAGCAAAAACCACCAAATCCTTTACTCCAGTCGCCCCATTCACTACCAGTAAAACAACTACACCTGTAAGGCCGACTGTGCCGCCTTCTACCTCAGATAAGATTCCATTTACCACCTCCACTAAACAGACTACATCAATTACATCCAAACCAGAGCTACCATCATCACCCCGACTGACTACAACTACTGCTACATCACGGAGAACAGTAAGACCAACAGAGGAAGCACATGTACCTGCAACTTCTGCTTCGGAAATTTCACCACACAGTGTCACCACCACCACAGCATCAACAACTGTAAGTCAGGAGAGAACAGACACAACCTCAAGTCACACTGAGAAAACCTCCTGGTCCACCATGGTGCCAACTACAAACAGCACCACTAAGACAACAATTTCAAGATCTTCAGTGTTTCCAGAAGTGTTCACCACGACCAAAGGTCTCCCTGTCACAACAGAATTGAGAGAAAGGCCTGAAGCTCATACAGAAACCACCAGAGAACCACACACACCTTCAACAGAAAGAATTACACATGCAACATCTACTACACCTTCTGAGCATTGGCGCACAACACCCCAGGTCACCACCTCTACTCCAGTTCACAGGCCAACAGTGACAATGAAAGAAGAGGAGGTGACTTCAACAGAGACAACCAAAGTACCCAAGCTTTCACATCCAACAACAGAGAAGACTGTGACTTCTGTGACATCACAGGCTTCCACTCACTACACCACCCACACTGAGACCTCCTCAGAAACCTCTGCTGTTGAAATTGTTGCGACCACTACCACGGCGTGGGTTATACCCCCAACAACTATACCCAGTGCACCAAAGACAACTCATACTACAGCAACTACAAGACCTTCATCAGGTGTTATCACTACAATCAGACCTGTTGTCATACAGCCAGTAACAGAGACCATACATCCTTTGACTGGCAGAGTGCAGATGTCAACGACAACTACAACCATCCCACCAACAACAACCACTTCAGCCATTCTGAAACCAACTTCTCCAGAGAGGGTCACCACCCGACTAGTGTCCACCATTAGAGCAACACCTTCAACGACTACCACAACTACCAAACCGACCACAACTCTTAGGACAACACCAAGTCTTCCTGTAACAACAAGAGTTACTCCAAGGACCCCAGTGACTGAGAGGTCAACCATCAAGCCTCTCACTACGAGGGTCACTGAAGCCACCAGGACCCCTGTAGTACCCACCAGATCAACCAGCCCTCAGCCTCCAACAGTCACACCCAGCCCTGGGACAACAACCGTGGCTGTCACGGTCCCTACATCTACAGTGTCGGTTACTACAACAAGCACAGCTGAACCTGCCGATGACATCACAACAGCTCCAGTCCTGACGACGGTACCAGCCGTAGTTCCGGTTCCCACTCTAACCACAGCTGCGTCATCAACTCCCACTCCCACTCATGCCAGCAGAGGGACTGTCTCATCTGTGAGACCAACAACATCCACAGACACTGACATGTCACCGTCCGCCTCACATCTGACAACACCCACACCTGAGGGAATCATCACCACCACCCATGAGCACAGAACACCGTCCTCCTCGACCATACCTGGAACAATGACCACCACTACCACCCGCATCACAGAACCGCATGGAGTGAATCACACCAGTCCTGATGCAACACTACCTTCAAAAACAACAACTTCTCATGCACTACCGGAAACCACCAGACACACAGACAAGGACACAACGTCCATACCTGTGGCTCCTACAGGAATCTGCTCTGTGGGTTCAGTAATATTTTGTTTTAATTTTGAATATCTCAAAATAATATGTAACTGAAAAAAAGAATTTCTGTTTCTAGTTTTTTTATATATATAATGTCATCTAGTACATGAAGGATAATATCCCTAAGACTGAATCCCTAAAACTTCATCTTTAACTCCTTTTGTTCTTTCATCCAGCCTCCGTATGCAGAGATTGTTGATGAGTGCACAAAATACATCTGTGTCAACAACCAGCTCATCCTGTTCAACAAATCTCAGAGCTGTCCCTTCACCTCTGAACCTCCAAACTGTGGTCTGCTCGGCCTAGCTGTCCAAGTCAACGGAGACAAGTGCTGCCCTCAGTGGGACTGTCCATGTCAGAGAAATATATTTGTCTTTAAAGGTTTTTTGGTGACATGTACTGTGTGATGATTGCTGCAGACATTTTTTTAATCATCTTTCTTGATGATTCATGTTCATCTTTCGTGTTGCAGGTCGCTGCTCCATGTTTCCAGACCTAAGCTTGATCACATTCGATGGAAACAGTGTTGCTGTTTATAAAGCTGCCTCATATATAGTGATGCAACTTCCTAATGAGACCATCAGTGTTCTGGTTCAGGAGTGTCCTGCTGACTCTGAATCACCAGTTAGTAATGCATTTAATCAATGCTAATGTACGTCAGTGGGTGGAATTAGCAGTAATATTTTATCTTTTCTCTGCAGATCATCTGGAATTTCACCAACCTTTGTCTGGTGGCACTGAACATTACACACCAGTCCAACAGCATTGTGATTAACAGGCTGCAGAGAAGAGTAAGAAAGGCTGCTTATTGTTTCTTTTTTTAACATATTCACTGACTGAACATATTTGTCTGTGAAATCATCTTTCTGTGTTTTTTTTTTTCCAGCTCTATGTTAATACCCGCTACGCCAAACCACGCTTCAAAAAATATGGTTTTGAAATCTATGACACCGGCAACATGTACCTGATCCGTAGCCCGGCCGGCCTCGGGTTGCAGTGGTATCACAGCACCGGCATGATGATCATAGAGACTGACAACTACAGCAATAAGCTCTCCACCCTGGGCCTCTGTGGTAACAGTTACTGCAGTATCATTTCTGGAAATTGTCATTGTGTTAGTTTTTGTTGTAAACAAACAGAGCAGAAACACTGAACACAGACAAGATATTTCTTTTAACCCACAGGTGTCTGTGACGGCGACCCATCCAATGACCTGACTTTGGCTAACGGCACCACGGTGGGTGTAGGCGAGGACCCGGCCCTTTTTATCGATAGCTGGCAAGTTCCCAACACCACCAGTTACATCAGCCAGAGCCGCCGCCGTGAGCTGAACTGCTCCACCAGTGACTGTTCCAGCTGCATGGCCATGCTGCAGAACCCAGCCTTCCACCCCTGCCACGAGTTTGTAGGTTTATTTAAATCAGTCTGTGTCATGTCTTCTTTGGGGTTTCTAGTAATGATGTTGTTAGAGTAAGAATAGAGCAGAAACATTCGGCTGGGGAGAAGAAGGACTAGATGGAAAAATATAAAATACATGAAATTTTAAAGATTTATGAAACCCCCTTTTTTTGCTTTCTTCTCTGTTTTAGTGAATGTCATAACACTATACACTGTATGAAACGTTTCATCTGTTCGACTTGGTCTGTTTGGTTTTTCAGGTCTCTCCGGACACATTCTGTGAGATTTGGATAAAAGATGCAGAGTATGTCAACAACCAGTGTGTGGCGTTGGCTGCCTATGTGGCTTCTTGTCACAAATTTAATATCTGCATTGAGTGGAGGAGACCAGATTATTGCCGTGAGTTTCTGACTCTGTCAGTCGGTGCAACTGAACAAACAACACAGTAAACAATTAAAAAAGCTGTAATTAAAATATTGGAAAATACAAAAAAAAAAACAAAAAATAAAAAACTGGAACTGAGCAGCTAGACCAGAACATCAAAGATTCCCCAGACTTAAACCCTAGGGAGACTCTGTAATAGTTCAGAGCTGTATTTTAACCATTGGTCCACAAAGTGGCTGCCTTGAGAAACCTAATAATGATTGTTTGCAAGTACATTATCTGCCTTCATTCTATTTTGACATTTCTGTGTACGTTAACATGTTCGTATTACATGTTCAATCTTGGACATTTTTTTGTACTCACTCAGTCAACATAATTTACAAATCCATATTCATCTAACTGTGAGTCTTAAACATGTTGCTGTGTCCGTCCTGTAGCCTTTGTGTGTCCTGATGCTCTGAGGTATCAGGCCTGTCTGCCAGCCTGCACCTCCCAGTCCTGCACCAACCACGACTTTGATTCTGACCCAGAAAAGTGTTCAGGCCTGACAGAGGGCTGTGTGTGTCCAGAGGGAACGCTCCTCCACCGGCCGTACTCTGCCCTCTGCATCTCACCTGAGAAGTGCGGTAAGTATGGAACCCCCAAAAAACAATATTTGTTTTTATCTTACTCTATAACCTCTTTTTCATCATATTTATTTGCAGCCTGCACTGACGGCTCTGGCATTCCTCATGCAAATGGTGAGGTGTGGAAAGCCTCCAAGGATGCCTGCTGCATGTACCGCTGTGAGAACGACACCATCATTCCATTAGAGTACAACTGCTCCAGTGTGGCAGCACCTGTGTGCCATCGAGCAGGACAGACGGTCATCAGCCTGGCGGACGACAGCAGCTGCTGCCCACAGAAAATCTGCGGTGAGGTTTCCTGAGCAGTTTGAAGTCAGAAGAAGAAATACCAGATCTGAACAGTAATGTTAATGAGACATTATTTGTGTTGACAGTGTGTAACCAGAGCCTGTGTGACCCGTCTCCTCCTGTGTGTAAATATGGAGAGAAGCTGGTGTCGTACTACAGACAGGACTCATGTTGTCCATACTTTGTGTGTGGTGAGGTTTACGTCACACTCTAATTCACTCCCAGATTATCACATCTAAATATTATTCATAGCTCAAGGCTTCGCTGAATTTGTTCTGAAGTCTGTGATGGAAGATTAAACAGACTTGGATTTGAACTGTGACTTGAGAAGTATGATTAGCAGGTGGGAGGAAAAAGAATTTTCCCAAAATTCTGAATTCTGGGTTTCTGTTTGTTACAGAGTGTGACTCTGAGCTCTGTGAGTCAGCTGTTCCCACCTGCAGAGAAGACCAGACTTTAATCAGCACCAGAGCAGACAACAGCTGCTGTTTGGCCCACATCTGCAGTATGCTCACACACATGCATGCACACACACAAACACAAATAAAGTAACAAAATAGTAAATGTGTTTTTTTTCTTTTTCTGTAGTGTGTGCCTCCTCGTGTCCACAAACTCCTCCACTCTGCCAAGAGGGAGAGGTGCTGACAATCGACCGGAACTCCACTGACCGCTGCTGCCCCATCTACCAGTGTGGTCAGAGCAAACACACACACAAACATTCACATAAAACAGCATTTTTTTCTATGCCACTTCAACTGTATTGTAGGTATAAATATTACAGACTGTGATTGTGGAATGAGCCACAAACCCTCTCCAACCTCACTGGCTCCTGTGATTTTTTTTTCTCCATTTTTGCCTTATAATAAAAGGTTGATATTCACAGTGCATGTGTGTCTCGTGTACATGTGCAGTTTGTGAGCGCTACAGATGTTCTCAGCCCAGCTGTCCTGTTGGGATGTCGGTGGCGTCGGTGGCTGTTCCTGGACGCTGCTGCCCCAACCAAACCTGTGGTAAGTCTCAGGTTTATCACAGTTCCTGATGGTCTGATAAAGACTAATGATGTAAAGTGATTATTATTATGTACATTTTCTTTTCAGAGTGTTCCTGTGAAAAGATAGCCTCTCCAAAGTGTGGCCTGGTAAGTCCTGACTAAAATTAAGATTGTGTAAAACAATCGTTGACCTTGGACAGTGTTTCAATTCACAAGATCTTCACATTTTCAGAGTAAAACAAAATGAATTTAGACTGTTATGACCAGAGCTGTGTTTCTGCCTATACTGTGCAGGGAGAAGCTGCTCAGCTGGACCGTCACTTCACTTTGGACCCACAGAACCAGTGTTCCTGCAAAAGATACAAGTGTGGTGAGTTTTTCTGTGTTTATGTTTTTAAATCAATACAAGCGACAAAATATTGCAGTCGCTGTAGTCTGCACATACGACACACGCTATGACTCTACCCCGACGTCCTGCTCCGGATGTGTGTTTTCAGTACCAGAGGCGGTGTGTGTGTTTGGTGAGCGGGGAGTCCTGAGGCCCGGTCAGACTCTGGTGGAGCATGGAGACGATGGTTTGTGTCACAGCCGGCAGTGTAGCCGCAGCCTGGACCCAGCCAGTGGCTTCCATCTGCTCCGCACCTCCAGCATGAACTGCTCCACCCACTGCCTGCCTGTAAAAGCAACACAAACACACTTCTGCACACAAAAAAGCTAATTCACTCTGTATCTTTCTTGTTTTTGTTCCCTTTTTCAAATTATTTTATTTTGTCACTTCCCAGACATTGATTTAAATGGTTTATTGTTGTTTCCAGAATCAGATTTACATCCCACCCAGGGATCAGTCCACATGTTGTGGTGTTTGTAAGAATATTTCCTGCATCTATGAACATGAGAATGGGACTGCGGCTCTATATAAGGTAAGATACTTTTGGAAGTATGAGAATATTTTGTATTTTAGTAATGAGGAGTTTTATAAGGTGAAGACACTGAGCAGGAAAATGTTTACAGTCATTTTTTTTCTACTCATTAACAGAAGACTGAATGAATGCCTGATACCAATACATACAACTCTGTTGGTGCATATTTACATTCACTTGCTGAGACTTCCTGTAAATGTTATTGTTGAAGTATACGTGCACTGTCCCGGTGTTATTTGGCAGATGTTAAACTTTTGTTGATGTTGTTGTTGCCTGTTGTTTCAGCCTGGAAGGTCCTGGGTTTCAAATTGCATGAAGTTCGATTGCGCGGACACTCTGTCTGGAGCCACTCTCATCTCCTACCCGTTCAGCTGCCCTCCCTTCAATGAGACAGAGTGCATGAAGGTCAGCCTCTGGCAAAGCTAAGGGTCACTAAGTATGCACCAAGTTAACAACTGTGTTCGTGAAAACGCTAATGTCTCGTCTGCTTCCAGATTGGTGGCAGTGTTGTAAGTTACATGGACGGATGCTGCAAAACATGTGAGTACCTGCTGTGACTGTGGCAGTAGTCAAGTAGTGTAGAGCTGTAGGCTGCAGTTGAGTCTGACCCAGCACCTTCACCTGCTGCACAACATGTTTCCAACATGTTTTTGCCCTTCAGTTTGTCCTGTAACTCCAAATCTACTTGATCATCCAACATTATTACACATTCTACACACATATTCAACTATTTATCCAGGCCAGAGACAAGTTTGTTTGTGAAATCCCTGTTTTTTTAAAAAAGTGACATCTCTCACTGAAGGGCATGTAATGAAATTCTAGTAGATTTGTGGTTTGTGTGCTGCAGCTTACCTTCATATACCAATCCCACCAGGTACTGGATTCCCTCTGTTCCCCTTCCCCGTTAGCTCCTTGACTCCCACAGTTAACACAAACTGTGAACGAGGTACCAAAAACAACAAGGCTTGTCAGTGCCATTGTTGAAATTCAACAATGTACTCCCTCATTATGACAAAAAGTTGCTAAATATCCAATGGAAACTGAAAGCCCCAATGATTTAAAGAGTCCTCTCAAGTGCTGTGTCGTTAAAAGGTCAGACTCCAAGCTAGAATGATTCAGAATCAATTTAAAGAAAATATTTAATTTGTTTCCTGCATGTTTTCTTTAAATCCTGTCATCAAACTTCAGTTAGATGTTGTTTAAACCTGACCAAGAATGATGTCACACTTGAGAGAACAGGAACAGAAACATTCCCTCCGTCCTCCCGAGGATCACGTACACGTTTACATACAGTGCAGTGAAACTCTTTACCCATTAGCACTGTCTGGGCAGTGCATTGTTGATTGCCAACAATGTACTGTTGGTAGTGGCCCAGTAGCTGGGCTTAGAAGTCTGCATGTGTCAGTAGATCACTGATGTGAGCTGGTGTGGCAGGGGGTTTGAGGAGGGTTTGGGGGTTTCTTCACCTCACGTGTGTCTGCTGTAGAAGATGTGCATGTGACGCAGACTGTGCTGTAGGAAAAGTAAAGCTACTATATGAGGCATTTGAATGACAACATGACAAAATAATACCTGATTCTAAATTAAAGAAAACAAATATGCAAGGTACAATGAGACCAAGGATAGAAGAAGAAAATTGAATTAGAAAGAAATTGAATTAAAAACATTTTAGAATAAAGTTGGAAAAAGCAGACTTTGGATGACAGGATGTTTGCCACACATAGCAGCTTTATATTTTGATGTAATGCTGAGTAGTCCAATTGTTGTAGATACAGTACGTGTTTGTGTGTGTGTGTGAGTATAAATCACATCCTGTTCCTGTGAAATTCCCTTGTAGCTGCACTATTGAAATGACGTGTTTATTGGAATCTTCTATTTATTAGAAAATAGAAGATATATTTCTGTATATGGTTTGGGGACTTTTCAAAGCAGAAAAATGATGACATCTTGCTTATATGATGCTAAAGCAAGACAATTTAAAATAATTAATTTAATTACTTTTAAATATTTTTTTAAAATGAAATGCAACAGTTGATACAAACCAGGTTATTTACTGCGCCTTAGTCAGTTCAGACTTGAGGTGGAATAATGATTTTATGATACAATGTCATCGATGGGGCAGTGGTGGCCTGGTGGGTCCAGAAGGCCTCAGGTTCAAGTCCACCAGCTGCCCAGTCACCATTGAGGTGCTCTGAGCATGGCACCGTCCCCACACACTGCTCCCTGGGCTGATTAAAGCTGCCCACTGTTCACTTTGGTGATGGGTTAAAAGCAGAGGTCAGTGTTTTTTCAGTATGGCAGCTGCGCTGACGCTCAAAGATCTGTCCTCTGTCTGTGGGACTTTACTGTATGAGGCATGTTGACTCAAGTCTGAACAGTTTTTTATGTTTGAACACTGTGTGTAACCATGTTTTAATCTCATTATTAAGTTGTATTTTTTTTCTACTTTAAATTTTGTCTTCTACCATCTGACTCATTTCCATCCACTACAAGTTTGCATGATCACATTTACAGGCTAACACACACACACACACACACAGACACACACACACACACCTCTCGGTTTTTTTCTCTCCATTTTTGCTGTATCTCCTTTTTGGACAGACTGTTGTTACGTGTATGTTTTGTATAGTCTTTAATTATTTGACACACTTGTCACGTGAACAGGTAAAGAAGATGGAAAGTCATGTCAGAAAGTGACAGTGAGGATGACGATCAGGAAGAACGACTGCCGCAGCAACAGACCTGTGAGTCAACGCAGTTTTGTTTACATCTACAGCTCTGCATATTTCACAGATTCTTTCCCCATTTGTTTTAATCTTTTCGTCACATGCAGGTGAACATCGTGTCATGCGATGGGAAGTGTCCGTCTGCCAGCATCTACAACTACAACATCAACACGTACGCTCGCTTCTGCAAGTGCTGCAGGGAGACGGGGCTGCAGCGACGCTCCGTGCAGCTCTACTGCTCCAGCAACTCCACCTGGGTCAGCTACAGCATCCAGGAGCCCACAGACTGCTCCTGTCAGTGGTCCTGAACACAAGCACTGACACTGACACACTGCCTTAGTTCCTCTGCTGGCAGGGAGGTGGTACTGCAGTCTGCTCTGTCAACATGATTGAGCATTAATTAAATTAAAATCTTTAATTTTTAACAATAGTGTGTAATTTTTAGATTAGATTTTACTTTCAGTAATTATTATAACGACATCCATTGATCTTTTCCTTTTTTTGCCATCATTAGTTGTAGTAAAATCACCACAGAGGAAAAGTAGGAAATGTAGTACATTTACTTTCAACCATTTGTTTATTGTGATTGAAACATATTTACACTATGGAAGATATCTATTAGTGAATTACAAGAAATATTTTTTTAATTGTCACTGCTAAGATGAAATGTTTATTAATATGTGACAGTGCAGCGGATAATTAATGACAATCTGACTATCTATGTTAATCTTTCAGATTACTCACCTGATCATGAAAGTCAAATAAGAGAAGCTGTGGTTAAGATGACAAAAGGAATCGTGACATTTAAAGTGAACTGTTATTGATCCCAGTCTTGTGTTAACAGCTGACGTGCTACAACAGGCTGCCTCTTGGAGGCCTCAGGTATGTGGTTTCTCTGGGAATCAAGCTCTGTGCTAACCACTACACTAGTGGAACCACTATTCCAACCATTGTTGCCAGTTCTGCAGCGCCACCTGCCTGTCAGCTTCCAGAAAAACTCCCAAGCCTTTTGTTAGTTCAGACTTATTTTGACTATTGTATAACAAAGACTTTTGTCCTGCAGTGATATGTTTGTGCACTTCCGGTCTTTTGTGATTTGAGATTTTTTTTTTCTCCTGAACTATTTTTGGTTTTTGTAAATATTTTTGCTTTAACATCTAATGCTGTAACAGACATATATATATCAAATTTTAGATACAACTAATATAAAAATAAACTGTTTATCTGCTGATTTAACAAGTTATTTAAGTAACCAGTGTTAGTGAGTTGAAATCATTGTTTTACACCAGGTAGTTAGTGGAGCACTTTATTTATTGGAGGTTGATAGAACACAGACGTTCAGATGATGTGATGGAAAAAGAAATAAGGTTGATCCAAATGCAGACAGTTTTAATAGAGAGGTACGGTTGATTTTTAAGAGATGCATGTTTCTCTGTGTGAGGATTTGTATCATAACACGTGTACATTTCTGCATTTTCAATAAAGATTTTCTCTTGGAAAAAAACCCGTGTTAATCAACAAATATATATATATGTATAATAAACATATGTCAACTAATAACCACCCACTTCCCCTCACAGGTGGTCAGAGTGGAGAAGTGCTGTTCCATCCTGTACTGTATGATGGTAGATTAACGCAACCTTCTTCGTCTGTTTCCTTCATTAAACGTATCTCGTTTTTTACACCAGCCCTCAAACACGGGGAAGTTTTTATTCTGACTTTAACTCTGAGACGGAGCAGACGTGAGAATACAACTTTTGGGACTGTTCAGACCACTAACCTTTTCCTCTTTAATTTCAGAGCCTCAGTGTCCAGTATCAATCAAATACTAAACCAGATGTGTGAAGACAGACAGTCAGAGGAAGTGAGGTCCGTTAATCTGCACGACCAACACACTGGCTGGTTTCTCTACGTGGTCGATTCCTCGCTGCAGCGAGTTGGCACAAGAAAACGGAAAATGATACGGTGCTGTGAACCCACAAAATCCATGGAGCAGCACTTTATAGCCGACAGGAGGCCAGTCACCCAGTTTGGTATGTACACTGAGACTGAGACACAACTGAGTTAAGGCCTGCTGTGCTTCCATTAATACACACTAATTCTACAGAGTTTTTATTGTTGTCAGACAAAAACATTTCCAAACAGATTCAGATCCAAAAAAATCTTTTGAACCCCCCCCCCCTTAAAAACTAGAAAGTGTTAACTGACACATCTATGCAACATTGATGTTTTTTTTTTGTTATCATTATTTGATCAGGTTTTTTAACCTCATTTTTTTTTTTTTTTCTCTCATTCTGAAACTGGAAGGACATTTGAAAGGAATTTGATGTAATTTCCTGTACATTCAGTTACTAAATGTTTTTTTCCTGAATGAAAAAAACATTTTAAGAAAACTTACATTTTTACATTTACATTTTTTATGCATTTAGCAGAGGCTTTTATCCAAAGTGACTTAAAGAGGAAGATTAACATGAATTGACCATCAACAACAGGCATATTTACTTTGTGCAAATGAATCACTGTGAACAAATTACTGCTTACAAACAGTATTCATTTCACATGGTTGCTATGATGCAATGTGAATATCCCCGGCACCACTGGCCAAAACACGATACCAAGCTGGCATTGACTGTTGCCCAGGACAGTTACCCCTGCTCCTGTGTCCATTTAGTGTCAGTGTGTAGAAAAAGTAGAGTGAATTCAAGCTGCTCACGTAGCTGTAGTTCACCGTCTCCTGTTGCTGCCTGAATTTTAACATGAAGTCATGCTCTTTTTTTATTCTCTCCTCACCAGACATGAACGTGTTACAGAGTAGTCCTCAGGTCTTTGACTGCTCTGAACAACTGTGTGACGTGTCTTTTTAATCAGGTGTTGACTTTTTAAATATATATTAGTCCAACACATACACCCAGGATTTATAGATTAATCTAAATATTTTATGTGCTTA
>NW_007585114.1:0-9602 GCF_000523025.1 Cynoglossus semilaevis | reverse complement strand
TAATAATAATAATAATAATAATAATAATAATAATAATAATAATAATAATAATAATAATAATAATAATAATAATAATAATAATAATAATAATAATAATAATAATAATAATAATAATAATAATAATAATAATAATAATAATAATAATAATAAAGCTCTCTCTTAAACTACTGTCAATTGATCCTACTAACTGCTAAATGTTAGCTTCTTTTTTTGGATTTTATTTGTACACTAAGGTAAAATGACCCTTATTGTTTAGTGTTTATACATTTTTAGGAGAAATAACAGGTTCCTTGAGTTCTCCTGAGACTCTTTTTTTATCATAAACATTTAAATGACTAAAAATAGAAATGGAATGGGGACAGATACAACATTCATTCAATTCAGCACAAAGTACTTCCTTTGACAAATTTAAATAACTTCATTATTTACTTTTTTTAAAAATGTGTTCCGTTCCCATTACTAGAACCGAAAACATTTCCCCACATCCAATATCTGGGCAAACAGTGAAAGTGTAGTTATTTGTTGTGTTATGAGGGTGGGGGTGGGGGAGGGTCAGGGCTATAAAGAGATCAGCTTGCCCTGGTAATCCTGCTACAACAGCTGCACCCTGCCCCCTACCCTCACAATGAAAACTACAGGTGTCTCTTGATTTTTTTTTGTTCAACAGCAATTATACAGGAAGTACAAAAAGTCAAAGTAAGAGTCTGTAGTTTGTCAAATATTGACCAGTGATCCTGCAACATTTGTTCATGTTATTGATTAAGATTTGCTGAGGTCTATGGCCAAGGAGAAGGAAAAAGAGAAAATCTGGACAGAGGGTCGAATCTCTGCACACAGCATTAACATAAACCCACTACACTTTCTCAATAGTTGCCTGTGGGATTTGCTTTTGTTAAATATTTTAAAGAAACTCCAGTTAAAATATTACGCAACAATTCAGCTGCAGTTTTGCGTTTTTTTCTGTTTCATTTTATTGGGAGGTAAGATCATGTGTTTTTGTCCAGAGGAAAAGATTTAGATGAAGGGAAAGATTTACATCTGTTCAGTAGAAAATCTGCTTCCTGTTCATTTAAGTTTTAACTTAGTAAAAAAAACATTTGGATCACCATTATCTAAGAACAACAGACGACAATCTACATTCAAGTCATTTGTCACTTTAAATGTGATTTATGTTTTCATTATCACTAAATAACCCCGCTCAACCCCCTAAAAAAACCACAATGAAGAGAAAAATACAGAGACCAGATCTCGACAGTGATGAGTTGCTGAGTCCATTTTTTTGACCTCACTTCCTTCCTGTTCAGGTCAGAAGCTCATAAAACACATCAGCTCTGTCACCACTTCAGTGGCTGTCCCTTTTGTCACCATGTCTTTGAACAGGACAGTTCTCTAGCTCTGATTTACATCCAGGAGGAGAAGGAGTTAAAAAAACAGACCATGACGCTCAGAGCTGCACATTTGTCCCCTCTTCAGGAAGTGAGCAGAGTTCTTTTTGTCATAGCTGATACAGAGAGCAGGTCAAATTGTTTTAACCCCTGAAGTTCTGAGCAGCAAAGAACTGATTTGTTCTCAAGACCTAAATACAGGGAGCAGTGGTGAGAACAGAGAGGGTTAACAGCCAAAGAAAAGTCATTTCATATCACAAGTGTTGGGTTGAACCATGAAAAATGATGATACATTTAACCTAGGTAGTTACTATGTTCATACTCTAAACATGTATTTATGTCAAAGAGAGAACCTAATCAGAACGATTATTTAAACAGTTTATTTATTTTAACTCTATTTAACCAAGAGGCCTGTTGACTTCAAGATCTTTCACAAGGCTGTGAAAGTGTTTAAATGATTGTGTGGTATATTTTATTAAAATCCTTACACAGTGCAACTTTAATTAAATTAACGCACAGAGGAGAGATGCATGAAATAAGATAAAAAGTAGTAAAAATAAGTAAAAATGATTCAAACCAATTAGTTATGCCAATTTAATAAAAGTGATGAGTGTGGCAGATTTCCCTGCAGTGCCTGGGGGAGGGACGCGGGGGGTGGGGGCGTATAAAATAAGTGTCTGTACATGTATTTCTGTAAAAAACATTTCTGTTGTTTTTCACCACTTCTAGTAAATCACCACTCATCTGTTGCTTCATCACAGTAAGAGAAACACCAGGGTTTTCAGGAACTATGTTTTGTATGACATTTCACTGAGCTGTCGCACATGACTATGTGCTGCTCTCCCGTTCTCTGTGTATATTTACAGTGTAGCAACAACATCGTGGCTACTGCAGTGGACTTAAAGGCCCCGGGGATTTACAGCAGCCCTGCAGCATTTAAAGCCCACCTATTGGCACAATGTCTACTATGTTGACCCACATACTGTCGCTATTTTTTATCTTCCGTACATTGAACATACTAAGAAGTAGTTTAGGAAACAAACTTAGAGCTGTGGTTATTTTGCATTTAATGATAATCTAATTAAATAATAGGCAGCTTCATATGTTTCTGTTTTTATGTGGAAATGTTCAGGTATCCTGAGTGTCAACTGATACCAAAGGCAACAGCAACCATGACTTTAATTTTGCATGATAATCATGCAAACAAGCTTTTAAAATAAGAGTTAATTTTAACATAAATGTAGAAACAAACAGAAGTGACGGCCAGTCAAAGTAAATATACCTATATTTATATATCACAGCAGGCCAGTCACATCCTTTCAGGCCAGTTAGTCGTGCTCATCAGAGCAGGTCACGGGTCAATCACCTTGCCATGCAACAGGAAGTAGTACGTCACGGTTAAGGGGCTCAGTGTCACACAGGAGCATTACACCTGTCTGAGTTCACCTCCACGTTTTCATGACATCACTATACGACACTCAGCAGCTGCTCCAGACGCGGCTGTTTAATCTGCTCTCATTTGATGTGAGTGACGATGGCTAATGTTTTCTACTCGGTCTGTTTGGTTGTTATTAGTTTTACACAAATTACATTTGGAAAAAGGTTGTTTCACTTTACTTTATGAACTTTGTGTTTCTGTTTTTTTAAAGGTGTCTGGATCAACCACTTTAACACACTGAGATGGAGGAGAACGGTGTTGATCAGCGTTTTTGGACAAAAGGTAATATTTCATCTATTATATTTAAATTTGATATACTATATCTTTATTTATTATTTAATATAAATGCATAATACAATAAGAAACAGATTTTATGATATAATAGTAATAATGTAATCTATCGCTCAACTTTAGGACACTAAACAACAGTCTTGATGGAAAAGCCATTTTAATTCTTTCAAATAATAATTCTTTCTTTAAATAAACTGCTTTAAGGCTGACAATTATGACAAAGTCATGGACATGAGTCATTAACCAGAGGAGGGGCAGTAATAGTGGGTATGTTTGTGTTTAGGGACTCCCCCTGAGCCCTGATCCATCTGGAATCCACATCCAGGTCCAGCAGACTGTGGCTCTTCCCTGCGAGTCCCGACTTGTCCGGCTGCTCACAGCAGAACAGATCAGGCCCAGGTTTGATGGTTTCCTCGTTTGAGCTTTGATGATGTCGTCGACGACAGGTGACGGGTCACTGAGATTTACTCTGTGTTTTCTTTTACTTAGTGGACAAACAACAGAGCAATTGACTGAGAAAGACCTAAAGACAACATCTGAGCAGCCGTTAAATCAATGGTTGGTTAAAGGGTTATTACTGGGTAAAGGCTGTATTGGATTTATATGATGGATTTATAGTCTATTGTTTTTTATTTGTGAAACAGAAATTGAGAATATTGAGAAACAGAAACACTATTTTATAATTAAAATATAAGACAAGACAAGAAAAAGATACAAGCCAGTGACTCCCAAATTGGGGGGGGGGGGGGGAGGGGGGGGGGGGGGGGAGGGGGGGGGGGGGGGAGGGGGGGGGGGGGGGGGGAGGGGGCTCTATGGGGAGCACAAAGTTAATGCAGAGGATGGTTAAATTTATTGAATTTTCCAAAATATCTTTAGATTTGTGCTACAGTGGGACAAATCACATTCTTTATTTTATTTGCTGTATTTTAGGAATAATTAGATGAAGAAAAGATGAGATAAAAAAAACCCAACATAATATATGTATTATAACTATTGCTATAATAGTTAGTTTCTTTGTGCAGCATCAGTGGAACAGCAAACTAAAAAAATATACAAAAATACAGTATTATAATTATTATTACTATTTATTATTCACATGTTAAAACAAATAGAAAGAAATGATCATAGATTTATATTTTACCATTACAAACCACAAAAGAAACACTACACATTTACATCTGCCGTACATGCTTTCCCATCTGCTTGAGCTTAGAACACTTAAAAATATCAGTTCCTGGTACCCGACTATAAACTGATCTGGCATCTGTCTATGGTCAGAGGGCAGCTTTCCTTATGAGAAGGGAAACGTTCAGTAGAAACAGGAAAATTAGGATGAGGGGCTTTAGTCACACTCCAGTGATACTGACATTGCTGCTGACTGACTAACCACGTCAGTGTTTCTTCCAAGGTACACACTGTTCGATATTTTATATAAAAGTTCTCTACCCTGCAGTAAATGAAAGACTTCTAACATTTAGTCATGCCTAGATTTTTCTAGGACATTAAATGACTGTGTTTTACTGCTGGTGTTGTAAAGAAGGCTGAAGGAAGTGTGAACACTCATGCATTTGTGGGAAATGATTTTGAGAAATGAGGGAGGAGTACAGAGAGAATCATCCAAAAAAAGATGAAACTGTACTCACACAGTATTAAAACTTCACCTCAGTGGGTGACTCAGTGATAATATCTATGTTAACGTTAGGCCATGGGCCATGGTAGGTTTAATATTACAGCTTTTTTTTTTTTCACAAAACTAAACAAAAATATTCCCATTGACTCTTTGAAAGATGTTTAGTAGAATTACCTACTAAGAAAGAATTACTAGGAAAGGAAATAGTGATTGGTTTCACTCAACAACTTCAGTTATACTGCACTTTGATACATAAACCACATATCTGACAAGGATTAAACAAAGTAGGATCGTATTTTTACAACAAGATAAAATAGGATTTTAATAATATTAAAAATCAATTTTTGAAAAGTTTAAAAATGAGTTTCTTTTGGGGCACCCTGAGTTGCACTACTGCCACCTACTGGAACTGCCGTCTTGGCTTAGAACCTAATTAGAAAGGAACAGATAAAAGAGTAGAAAAGTACTAATCACCAGTATTAAAAAATGTAAATGTAAGTTTTGGGTTGTCGTATTTAACAGAGATTTGAAATGTAATAAAACATATATAAAAACATATATGTTTTATGGACAGAAAAAATATATTGAAGAATTTGAAAAATGTAATGTGCATTTAATTTGTTACTGCACAAATGTTCCTGCAGTTTCTCTGCTCCTCCTGACCTAGAGTTTGGGAAAAACCAATATTGTACAAGAACCTTTGAGAAGACTGCTTACGAAACCTGTGAATATTGAATTCACCAGTTTTTGTTTTTTTTCCCATGTAAGTCTGAGGAAAAAACACATTAATTACTTAACAGCACTTTTCTAGTCTATCCTGAGGACAGTAAACCTGGACATTAGCAGTTCAATCCCATCACTGTCACAGCTGAGAGGAGTGATGTTACGTTCACACCAGTAATGAGTGGATATTGTTCCTGTGATCTAACAAGAATGGAGAGAACGTAGTGACAGCAGCACAGCGTGCCTACGGTAGAATCTACTTAGATAAACAAATCAAACACAACACTTTCATAATTGAGTAAAGCTAAGTAAATAACGTGAAGTACATTACGTGTACTGATAATGAAGGTAAAGCAACGAAAACATTCTCAGAGTGACGTTAGCGTCGCATATTCTGTTGCTATCAGGTTCACGTTCTCGCTCTTCTTTTGAATGAGGCCCAAAACGTGGTTGTAGTGTGAGAGCTGGTGTTAGGGGGGTCATGGGTGAGTGAGTGGTGGGTGAGGGGCGGGTGGGTGTGGGCTATGCCAAAGTAAGAAGGGCACTCATCTTAGATTTCATGAGCTGCTAAATTTAACACTGTGCTTTTCCATTAAGCTGTGAAGAGTCTGCGATCTGAGTCATTCCATCCCACTTAAAACCTTCAAACTGTGAAGAATCTCACGTTGGCAAAACAGTAAATGAACGCAACATTTCAAACATGTCTGAATACAAGAAAATTAGTTTACTTTTAAAAAACAACATAGTATTAAAACATTCATTCAATGGCAAAATGTTTTAAGTGAAGTTAATTATATTTATAAATGAAATGTATTTATTTATTATTCTTATCTATTATTTATATATAAAAATAAATATTTCGGCACATATTTTGCATTTTTTAGGGTTTTAATGATGTAGTTTTCTACTCACAATACTAACAAATAAGTCAGTATAAATTATTTTTTTACTGTGATCAAAAATAGAAAAAAACAAATAATAACAGGTGATCACTTCAAAGACAACCTTAAAACTAATCAGTTTCCATGTGAGCATGGGATCATTTCACCTGTTTGGACAAATCGTCTTAAACTGTTGTCCAGTGATGACCCTAAAACCCTAAAACCCGTCTACTTTAGACCAGGGAACCTGACGACTTTGTGACCTTCTCAGCAGGACCTCGGACTTAAGTACCGAACAGTGAAGAGGGAGTTCAGTCTTTACAGCTAACATAGGTAAAATCCCTTTCCACAAAGTGATAATGAAAACATTTAATAGATTTGATCACAGGCTGCTGAAAATATCAATATAAATTACATATGAGGTCAAATTAAATTAAAAAAAATACAGTGTCATTTGTGAGGTCTGATTTCTGTTTGTTTCAGAGGCTTTACAATTAATGTTAACAGTTTTTTGCTACTAACAAATTTGGTGTAGTAAGTATCACTCTACTAGTGTGTCAGTAGATACTGTGTATCGTCTAATGCTGCAGATACAGCTGAGCTACAGTCTCTCTGTTGCTGGACTGATCATCATCATCCTGAAACTTAACCTCTCAGGTACACAGTGTACTGCATACAGTCAACTGTGTGCATTAATGTTGTCTCCATGTGAACTGAGAGGGTACGACACGGCATTTTTGACAAGAGACTATGCAAAAAAAACCAAAAAACTAATAAAGAAATTAGTACAAAAATGCAACATTTTATTTTGACATAACATCTTGAACTAAAGGAAACTGAAACAAAAATTTCTGAATAGTTAAATTATTTTTTTGTCATTGTAAAAGTTTAGAAAAGTTGATAGAAAAGATATTTGTTGTTATGGATTATTGCTAGGTCAGTTTATCAGCCTTTTATTCCTTCTTACATGTTTCTCATTATAAATTTCACCTACGTTGACCCCAGCACTGTCACTGTCATAGTATTTTTTCCCTCTGTCTGACACACAAACACACACACACACACACCTCTCAGCCCATTGGTCACTTGAACCACAACCCCGCCTACATGTGGACTGCTTTATAAAAGGCCAACCAAAAGCCAGGGGAGTTGAAGTTACACAGACTGTTCCTTTAAAAGTTCAGTCACTTCTTTTTAGACTGTTCACACTTTTCCCTCATTTATTTTCATTTGATCAGCTGACTTCACTGCAGAGCTCCTTCTCTCTCTCTGTTTACACATCATATCTAGTCTGACAAACAGATTTTTGTCTGGAGCGGTGTTCATTTTTGGTTAGTTTAATTAGGATTTTTTTTTGGAAACTTTTCTCTGCAGCGGATCATGGATCTGTCAGACCTTCCTTTCCCTCTTTCCTCACCCGATGACCTTTATGATGACCCCTGCTTTAATTCCAGTGACCTGAACTTTTTTGATGACCTAGATGCTCGGCTGCTGCACGCGGGCTTCCTCAAGCCAGACGACCATCAACATCATCAACATCAACACAATCACCACGTGCCTGAAGACGAGCATGTGAGGGCCCCTGAGGGCCTCCATCAGAAAGGACACTGTCTGCTGTGGGCCTGCAAGGCCTGCAAGAGAAAGACCACAAATGCAGACAGAAGGAAAGCAGCGACCATGAGAGAAAGGCGCAGACTGAGCAAAGTCAACGACGCTTTTGAGACCCTGAAACGATGCACAGCCTCCAACCCCAACCAGCGGCTGCCCAAGGTGGAAATCCTGCGCAATGCCATCAACTACATCGAATCGCTGCAGGCGCTGCTGAGGAGCAACAGGGACGACAGCTTCTTCCCACCACTGGATCACTACAGGGGCGACTCAGCTGCCTCCAGCCCCCACTCCAACTGCTCTGATGCCATGGTGAGTTCAGGGACAGCTGAAGCCTTTATGCTGGCTTATGAAATGTAAAGAATGTGTCTAGGGCCATTTATTTCTGGCTACAGTAGTTCATTTTGATGAATGGAATCTTCAAAATGGGCATTTGTTGTGTTAGATATTTAAAAAGCACTTGGATTATGATTTTTGATATTTGTAAATACACCACGTGTCAACATATTGCTATATTGCCATATTTTGTTGTCACTAACATGATGGACCACTAGTTTATTGACTGACTGACTGAACTTTTGTTGCAGATGGATTTCATGTCTCCCTGTTTAACTAAGAGTGAAAAGCGTGAGAGTTCCTACTATGGCAAAACAACAGACGGTATGTTTCACAGTGACCTGTTTTCTATGACAACTATAATTCATTTATTTCCCCATCTATAGTTTCAAATGACTCTTAACTGTTTTATTTTTTTCATTTCTCACAGATTCTAAAAGTACCAGACCATCCCTCATTTCTAGTTTGGACTGTTTGTCCAGTATAGTAGAAAGGATCAGCACGGACTCTGCTGTTGCCCCTCCAGGGGACAGTGTGGTCCCTCAGGGGCCTGGATCACCTATCCACAACCCTGCCATCTCAAAGCCCTCAACTGAACCCACCAGCATGTATGAGCCACTATGAGCACAAGGATTTTAATTCCACTAAAAGACAAAACTATTCCTACCTTTTAAAACAATTCCTTCTGAACTGAAGTTCTGAACTGAAACCTGATACGGATGAAGACCTTTCAGGATCTTCAGACAGGTGCTAATTTGGTATGAATGAATAGCTGCTGCAAGTTTGCAGTATATAATATATTCTATCTATAAATATGTACAGTAAGTAATAAGAACATCTTTCTATTAGGACCTAAAGACAAAGGACCATATGTGCATTTCATGTAAATAAGAGCTACTTAATAATATTGTACACACACGTGCAAACACACACATTCATAGATACTCTAAGATAGGTTGTTGTCTTTATCTTTCAATTATCTAATAAATACATATTTATATTCTGAAATTTAACACGTCTTCTAATCATTTCTGTATTCACTGACGACTAATAAAGATCGTAATTTATCATGACTAATCATGAATAAACAAGTTACAATCAAAAGCAACATACTATAGTAATAATATTCTGAAAAAAAAAACACAAGAGATTTGTTCAGGAACTTATTGGTATTGTATTTTAATGTGATCAATCTACTTTTCCTTTTGGCTTTGTCCCTTTTTTTTAGGGGTTGCCACACTATCTTCCATGATGGGACTTCCATATTGTCCTGTTCTCTGCAACTTCTACTCTGTCTCCAACTAGCTGCA